>NW_024879837.1:0-63487 GCF_900700415.2 Clupea harengus | reverse complement strand
ACGCTGTAGCAGTTTTGGTTGCCGGTGACTGTCGGCCCATAGTTGAAGACGGTGGGCTGACTGAGGTGTTCCGAAGTGATTACTCGTTAATTTATAAAATGTAGTCTTTAGAAGAAAAACAAACTTTTAATCGCGATTAATGAATTTCAAAATGTGAGATTAATTAGTTAATTTTTGTTTATCTATTGACAGCCATAATAATAATAGAAAAGGAATAATAAATACAAATTTAGACAAGTTTATCAAATATGCAACAAATAATATAACAACCACACACTCACCTCTCCGGTTGGCAGACTCGGTTCAGACTCGGGGAGTGCAGTCACACAACCTGCTGATAGCGACGATACCGGAGTCAGGGCAGTGAAGAGTATAAGTAGGGTGTGAAACAGGTGCGTGAAATGACGTGCAGCTGGGAAGAGTGGACGTGACTGATGATTGGGATGATGTGCAGCTGGGCGAGTGCGAGTGTGCTGAAGGGGCCGGAGAGGGAGTTAAATCTCTCAATGCTGGATGAAAGTCTCCGTGCGGGAGTTTAAAGTCGCTCCAGGGTTTTCATTATGTCAGGTAAGAATACCTTGAGTTTGCAAGGTTTATTTTTGTGGTACATTGTAATACCTGCACTGTAATACTAGTACTCTGCACCATATGTAACAGAGTTCAAAATGTAGTGTATGGTTTTATTAGCCTGGATACCAGACCGAATTTAGCCCCGCCCACACATTTTTTGGTTGGGAAGTTCGGTCTGGCATTACTCCATTGAGGAGAAATTATCTGCGGACAGACATTGCCGTACCAATCAAATTGTCAAGGCGGGCTTTATACGATGATGGACAGATGATCAACAGTAACGTAACCAACCACGTCACCAACACACGAGTTGAATTCGTTTTCAACAAACATGGCTGCCGCTGGAGAGCTGAAATGTATAGATTCGAGTCCATTTAGACATTGACAGTGCATTAATTTTGAAAGAGGAACGGAGAAACGCGATTAAGGCATTTGTCAATCGAAAAGATGTTTTTGCCTTCCTTCCTACGGGATCCGGTAAAAGTTTAATTTATCAGCTGGCCCTGGTCACATACTACGTTGTTCTGATTGGTTGTAGGTAACCAATTGAGCGAAGAGGCATTTTTTTCTCCTGGTTCGGTTGAAACACGCCCCATAATCACAGCCCAATGGCGCGATATCAGACTCATATTCTTACTAGAATTATGAGTATGACATCGTCAGGCTATGGTTTTATATGATTTTCGCCTAAATTAAACTGCCTTGTTTGAATGGGAGCCACCTTTGGCCATATGGTGTACTGCAGATCTGATGCGTGTAGTCCAGTGCTGCATCCCTACCCGATCAGAGAAGCCTATGCTTTTGATCGGGTAGGTTGACTGTACAAAGCACTGTACCTGATATGTTCCCGACTAGCCGTAAACTCCGCTAGCCACGTCCATGCTTTAAATGTACTGTTCAATATAGCATGCATGGATTTAACTGTTTAGTTAAACATGCATTGAAAGTATTATTACGTATTAAGTATTATTATTATTATGACAGCGAATGTTAGCGAGTTTTACCGAACGTTAATTAGCTATCGTTCCATGTGTTCAGACATTCTGTCTGGCGCATTGCTGGCTAGCAAGCGCTGATAGTGTACAATAGGATATTGACGTAGATGTTGCCTATATGTAACGCTTTATATTTTGCTTGTGCAGATGCTGTACGTTCACACCAAAGCCTGAAGGCAATGTTTTGATTTATTTTCTAAAGGTATGTGGCTCCATAATGTAAATAGGTTTGAATGAAGTGCTGTAACTCTGTGCACTTAGGCTACAGTTATGCCCATTCCACTGTGTATGGGAAGTTAAAAGTTTTGTACATATTTTCTATTACTGAAGTAATCAGCAGAGAAGCCTATGCTTTTGATCGGATGCTGTACGTTCACACCAAAGCCTGAAGGCAATGTTTTGATTTATTTTCTAAAGGAAAATAAAAGAAAGTTCAACAGTTTCGCCTCCGTCTCCCCGTTGCTTGACCATCGTAGTATATCAGTTTTCTAAAAGTAAATTGATGTTTAAGTTGATAACTTTGACGAATCCCATGTGTTATGTTATTTTCCATGCACTGTAGTGATCGTACAGCAGTTTGCATGTTTTACAGAACGTTTGTTAATGTTTTCCTTTTCACCGTGAGTTTCTACATTCTTAGATTAACGTGACTAGGCGTACACTCCGCTAGCCACGTCCATGCTTTTAATGTACTGTTTGATCTAGCGTGCATGGATTGAACTGTTAAGGTAAACATGCATTGAAAGTAATATTACTCTACGACTATCATGTGTGTATGTTTAATCTCATTGCTTCGGTATGTGTTTAAGACGAGAGCGAATGTTAGCGAGTTTTCCCGAACGTTAATTAGCTGCACTAATACAACGTTTGTGCAGGTACATGTTTTGAGTTTACCTCAGATGAAGAACTCGGAGGTTATTGTGTGCGGGTAAATTGATTTCTAATTTTGGTGTGTATTTGTGGTTTGTCTGTTGTATAGATACCTCACCCCTCACTCCTGAAATGGTAGTAGGGCAACCCACTCCAGAAGTTGTCAGGAGTTTTGTTCCGGACAAATCTAGGTGGAGCAAGCCACTGAGTTTGTCCCAGCATGAACAGGTATCAATATATACACCTGGTGAAGGGTTGCTGATGACTACATTGATGTGGTCTTGTACTTGTATATAGTTAATGTTGAACTTGTATAAAATGTTTAAAATATATTTGATTATGCTTCTAACAGCTCCAAAACACTCTTGGCATGAGTGATGAGGAGGAGGTGGCATACACTGATGGCATTGCATTAAGGAGAAAGGACTTCATTACACTTGCTAATCCTGTAGAAGTTGACGGAAATTTAAGAATATCATGACATACTAACAGTTTAACAGTGAAGTACAGTGCTTTGTGGTATAATGTCCCTTTTTTCCAATAGGTGCTGAATTTTGGGTTTCCAGCTTCTACAAAGAATAGCTAGTCAACAGGTAGCAAAGATCTTTTTAACAGTTTTGGAACACTCAAGTCAGCATATTTTGCTTACATCCACACTGATACCTAAATACTTTTTAGAACATTGACATCTTTGCTGCTGATTGCCATGTGACTCTCACCTGGTTGCCCCCATATTCAGCAGACCCCATGGATCACCTCCCTGTATGTACCAATATAATGATTTATAGTTATTCTTCATACTAAAGTGTTATCTATATACCATATGCCATGCTGTCTTCATCCTAAAATGCCCCCCCACCCAGTGTTTGTCATGACTTGTGACATGAAAGGAATTCTGCATCAGAGAATCATAATTTTCCACCTGCTGAAATGGAAACACCCAAGCAAGTGCTCATGGCATATGGTAGTTAATATGGTTCCATAATCATTACTCTGTCATTTCTTTTTTTCTTTGGATCTTTTCTCTGGGGTAGTTCCTGTTCAAAACCCCAAGTTACATTTCCCAGCAGTTATCAAATCTGAAGGACCTGCATTGTAGTACAGTGCACATCTGTGATTATAATACTCCGTTTTTCTCCATTATCCATTTTTTGTTTTCAGAGAACTTTCTCAGGAGATAAGTGAGTGTCTGGACAGATTTTTCATGTGACAACCTTGAGGTATGTGAGTGTGTGTGAGTGGAATTGTAACAATTCACAGCTTACCTCTTCTTAAACCTTTTTTGATGTATTTTTCTAACCTTTAACCCGAACACAGGGCATTCCCAAGCAGAGAGGCTCTAATAGTTGTGGGGTGTTCATCCTAATGGTAAGAAATATTGCCATCCTGTGTATAAGGATCCTTGCATAATTCCTTCCTGTAATCTTGTGGTTTGTTCATGGATACTTCAATTTGTTTGTTTACAGTATGCTGTCTACATCGTCTTTGGCCTCTCTTTTGACTTCACAGAGGTGTGTTTTTCAAACGCTTTTTAACATTTCATCTTATAAGGTCTATGTTTCAATTAAAATGTGTGCTTTTCCACAAACTAGTCGGACATGAGCATTGCAAGGCGATGGTGGTCAATTCTGTTGCTGGACAACTTTCCACCAAGGTAACTCCTATTAACTAGGGTTTTTCCAACTGTTTTTAACTTATGAAAAACTTGGACATTTGAACCCTTCTATATGTTGCCATCCATAAGATTTACTTATGTCAAACCTCTGCTGAAGGCTGTCATCTGACAAAAGCAGAAAAAGGAGGCAGATAACCAACACAGCAGGACAGTGTGGTAATATTTTCTTTCTTAAGTTTTTGGACATGTTTCTCTGGACAATTCATGACTTTATAGAGACTGATCTGTTCTACAACATACTTGACATATGTGCATGGCAAGGTTGTGTTAGACGATTTCATAGTATAGTGATTGTTCAATGAAACTCATTTTTGCCTTGATGCAGCAGTGGAGGCCCTGACTGTGGAGGAGTGTCCCCCCTCCTTGTAAAAGACCAACTGTGGAGGTAAGGTAACCTGTCAGGGTGTGGTGTAATATGGGAGCTCCCTTGAATAATGTCAAATCTACTAAACCCTTTTTTTTTTTTTTTTTTTATCTTTCCCTTACTAACCCTATCTTTCCCTTTCCCTAACCCAGACCACAAACATCATGTCAGACCTGACAACTGCAGTGGAGTGGACAAGGCGCCATATGACGCGGTTCCAGGGACGTGTCTCCTTGCCCACAATTATTTATATGACAGAGGTGGAAAAAGAGGATGCAGTGCGCACGCTGAGAACCAGCGATGACCTGGAGGCTAAAGACCCCTTCTTGTTCATATTCACACAACAAGAGGACATGGAGGTGTTTCTCCAAGATTGTGCGGATCAACAGGACCTCGAAGTTCATGCTATGTTCTATGGTGAACTGTAGTGCCTCTGTTACTCTTTAAGTTCTATTTTAAAATGTTATGCGTTTCTGTGCATCAATGTTTCTTGTTTTGATGTACCTTTGTTTACTCTATAAAAACTGCCATATGTTTGTGTGTGTGGTGTGTGGAATACGTTGTTTTTTTGATAAAGCACTATTTTTTTTTATTGTTTCGTCCTGATTAAATGTTCTTACGATAAAAAGTGATTTGTGGTTTTGTTTATGTAGAGCACAGTCTTATTGATTGACACTTTTACACACACAGTCTAGTAACAATATAGGCTAAATCACAATCTGGAGAAAATCACAGAAAATATGGTAAGCACTGAGGCAAAGATCTGATTGTGATGTCAAATATTTAGCTTTTCATAAAATAAATAAATACAGTTTTCGACGCACAGTCGGCATCGAGAATATTTTTGTCTTTAATACCACACACTGGAGTGGAGTTAACATACCCGTAATGTAATTATGCCGGATTGCTCTGTTGTATTATAAATATAAAGGCTGAAATTATCTTTACCACGGTAAAAGCAATAGCCTATTTGACTTTAAAAGGAGCTTGTTCCTTATCGCAGTTCACTGCGATATAACAGTATGGTACATGACACTAGTCATGGGCCTAAATCGAAGCATTTATCCATTCACGCCTGAAAGGCAGCGAGATCTGTCAGCGCGCACTCCTGAGCCCGTCCCTCAGGAGTCTATATCTTGAATCGCGCACCACAGATCAGTCTCTTTGAAAACTTCGCAAGAACGAAGTGCCAGCTCCGAGTATATCCTCTACGCTACCAAAAGTCAAAGAGTTTAGACACTACCCCGACTGCGGGCACACCCGTGTTAAGGGTGACCGCCACCGTCGGTGCATGACCTGCCTCGGCAGGGACCACGCAGAGGTCGCGCTCTCAGGCGCTGACCCTGTCTGTGCCATCTGTGCTAGCCTCATGCTAGCTAAGGCTACCAGGCGCCTTGCGCTATGGGAACCGAGGGGGCTGCACCGGCTCCATCCGGGTGTTGACATTAATTTGGCCTCTGACCCACTCTCCTTTGGCTTATCTCCTTGCATATCTGCTGAGCTGACAGCCATGTCAAAGATAGGTAAATGGGCACATCAGCATGTATTTACTTGTGAAGCTGCTCTGAGACCAAGACAAAGAAAAATGATGTGTAAGCTGACATGTACAAAAGCTCTTAAAGCACATTGCTACGTCTGGACTGCGTCCTGTTACTGTTTCAAGAGATAAAGTCACCTCTGAGCAGCAGGGATAGGAACTGCTCCACTCAAGCTTGTGAAATGAACCAGTCATGTGTATTTGTAGAAAGTGAACTCAAAACCACACAGGAGTGCATTTCATTCTTTAATTGGCTTTGATTCATCACACAACAGAGCACAATAATTCAATATGAAATATCCAACACTCCCTGGAGAAATGGAAATCATTACACTTAGACTATGTACCTACAGGTAGGAGAGCGAGAGACAGAGAAAGAGATAGGCATAACCTTCACTTTGTTAATCAGACACCCAATCATTGCTGAGGACTTTCATATGACAGATATAAAATGTTATGCCAAAATATACAGCTACAAGAATATTGGTGTACAGATGGCTTGTCTCCTCCTGTGCCGTTTCCCTGGGCTTTAGTCCAGCGGTGATCCATATACCTCCACCTCACAGAGAGTCAGGTACTCTGCACGTCCAGGAATCACCACGGTAACATAGCGTCCCTCCATCCCATTACACTCAAAGGTCTCGGAAACTCCACCAGGAATAGAGGAGATTACGGCACACCTGAAAAGGATATAGTTCAAAATAACCTCACATTAATACAGGATCCTTGAGCATAAACTATACCATCCTGTCATTGTTTTAGTAAGTATTCCAAATAGTCTAGTCCTTTGTAGAGGGTAACGGATGTCATAGGGTGCAGTTACAGAAAAATGATGCATGCCAAGGACAATACAAAGAACGGCATGTCAACTGAGAGCTACTGGTGTCAACATGGTGTTGAGATACCAATTATTACCTGGGGTTGTTGATGCCGTTGTTGTCCAAAGAATTTCCAATTCGGATTTCAGCTCCATTCAGTCTACTGGGAGCAGAATCCTTCCTGTTGGTGATTATCACAGAGAAGACTTTATATTTTTGGAGCAAATCCACTCTCCACCAAGGGTTGAGATGAGCTTCTGTGTGAGTACAGGAACCATGGCGATACATGCCGTCACGATTCCCATCAATGGCATTGTATGCGAATCCATTTCCATAAAGGTCTGACTGAGTTGCTTTCCCTCTTAAAGCCACATTCTCACCTGAATGGAAACAATGAAAGAACAATGACAAATGAGCAACTAGGCTAACAATTATGTACAGTTAAGAACCATGCCCTGTCTGAAGTGGTTGAGTATGCTTTTTGGCAATTCAATTGTTTTCAACAAGGTTATCTACTGCTCATATGCTTACATCACATCAGATCAGATTAGCTTTGCTTGTTTTCTGAACAGCTTTGACCATGTGCAGAAAAGTATACTGTATGCGTCATGTGACATCAGAACTCAGATGAAGGTTTTCGGATGAAAGAGTTTATTAATGAATACAGCCAGGGAACAGGACACAAACAGGGCGTACTAAGAAACAAATAGGAGACACTCAGAAGTATGCAAGACAACCTTAAGACAGGACTAGAAAAGAGACAGAACTAGACTAAACAGAATCGCCCTCTGGAACACGTAAACAAGACACTACACTTAACCAAGTGTTTAACAGGACTCAGGAATGTAACTAGAAAGGCAAAATAAAACGGAACCAAGATACACGGTGTCTAACTCCGGAAGACAAACTTTGGGTGTATGGGGAGTAACTATTGAATTTACAGGGGATTGTAAACAAACAAACCAAGACAGAGACTATAATTAAGAATACGAACTTAGGATCACAGAAACAGTCTAACTCTGGCTCAAAACCGCGAGGGCGCAGAACAGAAATACACGGCACGAAGCCAGAAAAGAAACTCACAGAAGACCTGGGGTCGTGAGGCACGGAACTCTGGGAAACGTATGCCTGGGAGCCAGGAGGCACGGAACTCGCTGATGTGGAAGACAGTGGACAGGGAGCTCGTTGGGATAAGCCAGCGGACAAGGAAATCACAAAATCAGAACAGGAGGCAGAATCCTGTAAACCATGGATGAGTCGCGGAGATGGCGACTCGGGCAGTAGATTTGCCCATATAGCGACGAGACCAGACACCGGAGTCAGGGGAGTGAAGAGTATAAGTAGGGTGTGAAACAGGTGCGTGTGATTGTGATCTGGAGAAGTGAAAAGACGTGCAGCTGAGGAGAGTGGACGTGACTGATGATTGGGATGATGTGCAGCTGGGCGAGTGCGAGTGTGCTGAAGGGGCCGTGACCGGAGCGGATGTCAGCACAGACGTGACAGTATGTGTTTAATTGACAGGAAGTAAAATGCCTCTTGAACAAGAAATTTACTTAGATCCCTCTTCCATTTAATTTACCGAAAAATCCGAGCAAGTGTGGGGATACTGAAAACAATTAATAATTGTAATTGTTCTAAAGCTGTTCAGTCTTGACAGACATTTGCAAAGTTGTTTTAATATTGCAACATTTTTACATGCTTTTATTCTAAAAAAAAACTAAATATTTTGTGTATGTTGTGATGTGTGATATATTTACAAGAACAATGCTTACCGTTTGGGGCCAGATAGCCATACACCTCCACCTCACAAAGTGTCAAAATCTTGTTGTTTCCAGGCAAAACGACATTAACATAGCGGCCCTCCAACCCTTTATCCCAGCTGAAGGTGTGGGTTTTCCCAGCTGGGATAGAGGATATAACCTCTGCCCTGAAAGTGAAGTCAAGAGTTAGTGTTGTGTACAAATGTCAAATATTCAGCACAAATATATGAAAACAATGACCTTGTCCGAGTTTGCCTTATGATTAATCACTTTGACAAACATGCCAGGACAGAATATCTACTTATTCATTAATTGGTTGATTAATTACTGAATACAGTGCACTCCTTGTATAACATTGCAACATGTTACAAAATGAACATGTAGTTTGAGTCAAGAGTTTATGGTACATTGTACCTAAAAAAAATAAACTGTTGCCTCAGTGAAGCGGTTCTCTGCCATTCACTTTACAAACCACCTACTGCAATACAGTGATATCAGGGGAAGGAGGCGGAAGAGTAAACAATATTCACTTTTGCATTTGCAGCTGCTCATTGAAATGGACCGTGGGTCTATGCATTAGAAATTCTGAAATAACCTTTCTACCCAGTCACTTTCAATCAGTTAACAACTAGAGCAAATGATAATCTTACAGTGGATTGCCATTGCCATTGTCCAGCAGGGAGCTGCCAATGTGAATCTCAGCTCCGTTCATTCTCTCAGAGCAGCAGTCTCCTCTGTTGGTGATGACCACTGAAGTAATAGTGTACTGCCTCAGTAGATCAACCCTCCACCAGGGATTAGTCTGTGTATCAGTAGCAGTGCAAGATCCATGATGATAATGTGGGTCACGATTTCCATCTATGGCATTTTGGGCATGACCTTCCCCTGCCCAGGGGTTTCCAATCAGGTCTGACTGGGTGGCCTTTCCATACAATGCTACATTTCTACCTGTAAAAAAAAATATTTTTCACATCAATATGACTTGAACAACAACAACAGCGTATCTTATTTTCTTTTCTTTGTTAAGGCAAATCCCAAAGAACAAAGGCTTGACTGTGTAGCCACCCCCCTCAAAGCCATGTTCTATAAGAGGGAATACAGTACATTGATGAATTAGTTAAAAGCAAGACATTGCATATGGATCAACAGTGTATTTTGAAACATTCAATTTTGTAAGATGAAAAAAGGCCATCTGCAGTAGATCACCGGAGAAAGATTCATGGTTTGATCATGGGATAATATTGATTATTAATTATTTTAAATGGATAATGGCTCCACCAATTGGGGAATTAGAGAAATTGGTCAGCAAAACTAAATGTACAGTGTCTAAGAAGTTTTACAGGTGATAGTTGAGTCAAACTATAATATAGTTTATAGTTCCAATATGAAAAATACACTAACATCTCTACATTATATCCACTACATGTGGCTTAATCAGTGTAATCTGAGATGACATGCTATAAAGAAATGAATGCAAAAATAGTCTTCATTATGTATTTATTCTTCATTTTATTTTTGTCTTTACCATATAGAATTTTACATTGTACATACAGTGAATCAAATAAGTATCAGATGTGAAATGCAGACATCCGGTAATGAGAAGATATGTTTTTACCAGTTCCATTGTAACATGGCACTCACCTTTCTCACCCAGCTGAACTCTATGTATTCTGTATACAAAACAGATGTCATGTGTAATGTGGCATCTCACAACCAATAAAAGCTATGGTTTACCTTGATATTCAGCCAGAACTGTCAGTCCAAGTAAATGAAGAAAGCAAAGAGACAAAATCACCCTCATCCTGGCTGTAAAGAAAACAATAATGTATTGTAAGTGTAGTATCGCTACTGAATCTGATATTCGCTATCGCTCAGTCGATACGCCAAAACCCCAGTTTGATATTTGACCTGACCTCACTCGATTAGTAGCCTAAGTAGTTATTATTGCTACAGTATGATGTTAAAATTACAGGGTAAATGCCAAAAATGCCAAACACTGTTCTGGTGAACCCAACAGCCAGAGCTTTTTTATTTTGCTAAAATACAAGAAATTAGCTGTGGCACAATACATATTTACAGTGTCTTTATACATTCAGAAACCGCAATAAATCCCTTCAGTACGAAAGGGATTTATTTTTGGATAATGACGGACAGTACATTATCCCTGACAAAATATGTTAACGCAGTTAACGCAACTTTGATTACTTCCGGTGTGCGTTGACCCGACACGAAACCGCCGTGTGCCTGCAGTCAGATAGGAGAGACCGAGACAGTAGTGGAATATGGTGAGCTGAGGGATTGTTGGGCGGAAAGTTTCTGTTAAAGAGGCAAAATGACGGAACAAACGAAAAAACTAAAGTTGTAGGCTATGTAGCATTTGTCAAGCTGAATTTAGCCATCACGGAAGCAGCTCGTCTTCAAATTATCACTTTAATGCAAAGCACCTGACAAAAAGCAGTCCCAGGTTAGATGGTCGCCAACCCACACCCAACGACTTATAAAAATAACTAGACCAGTCCTTGAAAAGGTTATCAACGCTGTAGCAGTTTTGGTTGCCGGTGACTGTCGGCCCATCAACAACATAGTTGAAGACGGTGGGCTGACTGAGGTGTTCCGAAGTGATTACTCGTTAATTTATAAAATGTAGTCTTTGGAAGAAAAACAAACTTTTAATCGCGATTAATCTAGATTAATGAATTTCAAAATGTGAGATTAATTAGTTAATTTTTGTTCATCTATTGACAGCCATAATAATAATAGAAAAGGAATAATAAATACAAATTTAGACAAGTTTATCAAATATGCAACAAATAATATAACAACCACACACTCACCTCTCCGGTTGGCAGACTCGGTTCAGACTCGGGGAGTGCAGTCACACAACCTGCTGATAGCGACGATACCGGAGTCAGGGCAGTGAAGAGTATATAGGGTGTGAAACAGGTGCGTGAAATGACGTGCAGCTGGGAAGAGTGGACGTGACTGATGATTGGGATGATGTGCAGCTGGGCGAGTGCGAGTGTGCTGAAGGGGCCGGAGAGGGAGTTAAATCTCTCAATGCTGGATGAAAGTCTCCGTGCGGGAGTTTAAAGTCGCTCCAGGGTTTTCATTATGTCAGGTAAGAATACCTTGAGTTTGCAAGGTTTATTTTTGTGGTACATTGTAATACCTGCACTGTAATACTAGTACTCTGCACCATATGTAACAGAGTTCAAAATGTAGTGTATGGTTTTATATGATTTTCGCCAAAATTAAACTGCCTTGTTTGAATGGGAGCTACCTTTGGCCATATGGTGTACTGCAGATCTGATGCGTGTAGTCCAGTGCTGCTTCCCTACCCGATCAGAGAAGCCTATGCTTTTGATCGGGTAGGTTGACTGTACAAAGCACTGTACCTGATATGTTCCCGACTAGCCGTAAACTCCGCTAGCCACGTCCATGCTTTAAATCAGGGGTGCAAACTCGTCACCTTTCGGCGAAATTCGCCGTTTTTGATCCAAAATAGGTCATTTGTGTGATTCGTGTAGATCTGCAATACAAATATTTTTAGGGGGGGGGTCCTCCAAGTAATCTGCGAACGCAAGCTGTCATGAATATTTTTTTCAAACTTGTTCGTTTGGCCAACTCCATGTCACCATGACAGGCACGCTTTTTATTTCGGGTCTTCTGCCTCGATGCCGTAATAGACACGTGTATTACAAGACATGTCTTTCGGGTGAAAGCGTTGGTTTCGAGCGGCCTTTTTAATATGGCATTTACGGTAACGTGTGACGTTGGTACGCTGCAAGAACGTTATACTATCTAACGTAGGCTAACGTGCTAATGTCAGACAGTTGGCTGACAGACGCCTCGCAAATCACATCAACTATTTTTGTTGGTTACAATAACGGTGTTATCGGATAGTACAGTGTCTTTTTCTCGGTAACTTTTGAAAAATCTAAGCGTGAAAACGCCGAAAAATTTACATTTACTTAAAAGACATGGCCGTCAGCCGAGTTTGGTCCGGAGTTTAGCTGCTAAAGTTATCTTCTGTCCTGTCGTTTGAAGCAAACCCTTTAGCTCTGGCATTGGTCTCCCATTATGTATTTATCTATCACTTCACTGGATTGGAAGTCTATTTTCCAGGCTATCGCACGCCCCCTTCATTGAGGCAGAGGTTAGGTTTGCCTCCCCTATGTGCTTTTTCACTGTGGTTTTATGACAGATCAGCAAGACTAAATAGCTTCTTCACATACGTGAAATACATTACATTACCTATTATATGGATACAAACGACATATAATAAAAGTGTCTACAAATATTTCAGTGATGACAAACAATGAGAAAGCAAAAGTCATGCGCTCAACCCAGTGTGTAAGGGATTACACAATCTGAGATGAGGCGCAGCTCGTCGCTGCCTCACCTCGCGAGTCGCCTCTGTTTGAACAGGACATGGTCAAATTCAGCGATTTTGATTATAAAAATGATCGGAATCATACAAAAAAAATTAATTTAAAGCAAAGATCAGTAGATACATATTAATATTTATTTGATCATTATTTGTTTTTTACTTTTCATGAGGTATGTGTATGACCCGTTTTCTACTGCCGGGCGCTTCACTGCAACTGAACAAACTTACCACTCTCCTATTTCAGTTTGGTTTCAGAATGAGAGAATTTTAGGAGGAGGATGCCATTACTGTGGCTCAACTAGGAGTCAGGTGCAAATGGGCCTTGTCCTGACAAGCTAGACTCAAAGAGTAATGTAAAGGGAAAAGAATATGTGTTCCCACTGTCACAGTTTTTCAAGAACACGGAGAAGCTAGGCCATGCCAGCCTCTGTTTATTTTCGGTTCCTATAGTTGGCCCCTTTTTTTTGCTTAATACCTGATGGAGATCTGTGACCTAATGTGCTTTGGTGAAGTAGACTGGAGTGGGTGGTCGGGAGGGTATTGGGGTGGGTGGTTGGGTTGGCCTGTGCCCGTGCAACATTCAACACAGGAATGTTTATGATGAAACTGTAACCAGAGCACAAAATTGTTTACAACAAAGTTATTCATAGATCTAGCCTCATCATTTTGTTGTCAAAGTGCACCAGATTGATGCATTGAACTTTAAAATGTGCAAAATGTTCCTATATATAAAATATATTCCCCCGGGGAGCATGCCCCGGACCCTCCTAGGGGGTTCGCATCGTTGTCACCTTTTTCATCCCTGATGAGTTTGCACCCCTGTTAAATGTACTGTTCAATATAGCATGCATGGATTTAACTGTTTAGTTAAACATGCATTGAAAGTATTATTACGTATTAAGTATTAAGTATTATTATTATTATGACAGCGAATGTTAGCAAGTTTTACCGAACGTTAATTAGCTATCGTTCCATGTGTTCAGACATTCTGTCTGGCGCATTGCTGGCTAGCAAGCGCTGATAGTGTACAATAGGATATTGACGTAGATGTTGCCTATATGTAACGCTTTATATTTTGCTTGTGCAGATGCTGTACGTTCACACCAAAGCCTGAAGGCAATGTTTTGATTTATTTTCTAAATGTATGTGGCTCCATAATGTAAATAGGTTTGAATGAAGTGCTGTAACTCTGTGCACTTAGGCTACAGTTATGCCCATTCCACTGTGTATGGGAAGTTAAAAGTTTTGTACATATTTTCTATTACTGAAGTAATCAGCAGAGAAGCCTATGCTTTTGATCGGATGCTGTACGTTCACACCAAAGCCTGAAGGCAATGTTTTGATTTATTTTCTAAAGGAAAATAAAAGAAAGTTCAACAGTTTCGCCTCCGTCTCCCCGTTGCTTGACCATCGTAGTATATCAGTTTTCTAAAAGTAAATTGATGTTTAAGTTGATAACTTTGACGAATCCCATGTGTTATGTTATTTTCCATGCACTGTAGTGATCGTACAGCAGTTTGCATGTTTTACAGAAAGTTTGTTAATGTTTTCCTTTTCACCGTGAGTTTCTACATTCTTAGATTAACGTGACTAGGCGTACACTCCGCTAGCCACGTCCATGCTTTTAATGTACTGTTTGATCTAGCGTGCATGGATTGAACTGTTAAGGTAAACATGCATTGAAAGTAATATTACTCTACGACTATCATGTGTGTATGTTTAATCTCATTGCTTCGGTATGTGTTTGAGACGACAGCGAATGTTAGAATAAATACTTATAAAGACACTCCGCTTATTCTTTCACGCCAAGTTAATTCCTGCGCAAGTCAGTTAACTTAACAGGTTATGGGCCCAGAGTTGAAGATAAGCGAGCGAGAATAAGTTTAACGCGACGTATAACGCGATAGCTAGCAGAAGAAGAAGCTAGAAGAAATTGGCGGGATGGCTAACCGAGCAACAGGAGTTCCAGCACCCCAGCTTGTATTCGATGGGTCTGAGGAGAAATTTGACCTTTGGGAAACACGGTTCCTAGGATGCTTACACATTCTGAAGTTAAAGGAGACTGTCTTACGAGAACCAGATGAAGCAAGCGATGAAGACAGAAGGAAGAATGCCGACTGCTATGCCGAGCTGGTAAGGCTAATAGATGATAAAAGCCTATCGCTAATCAGACACGAGGCTGCTTATGATGGCAGGAAAGCCCTGCGTATACTCAAAGAACATTATTCAGGGAAGAGCAAGCCACGGATAATAAATATGTACACATCATTAACCAAGCTTCGTATGGCAGACAGCGAGACTGTTACTGACTATTTAATAAGAGCAGAGAACATCATTACAGCATTAAGAGAGGCAGGAGAGACCATGAGTGATGGACTGATCGTAGCCATGACGCTAGGTGGACTACCTGACTCGTTCAAGCCGCTAGCCGTCCATGTGACGCAAAATGAAGATAGCGTTACATTTGCAGACTTCAAAAGAAGACTACGAGTCTATGAGGAATCAGAGAAAATGAAAATGACAGACTCAACTACAGATAATGTGATGAAAACGTATACAAGACAGGGCAGAGGCCACAGCAAGCCACACAGTCACAGAAAAGAAGAAGATGCCAACATTACTTGCTACAAGTGTGGAATAAAGGGACACATGGCGAGAATGTGTTACAGAAAAGTGTGGTGCAGTTACTGTAAGAACAACACGCATGCAGAATCACTTTGTAAGAAAAAGGGGGGACAAGATGGCGTCAGAAAAGTTGCAGAGGGACAAGATGGCGTCAGAAAAGTTGCAGAGGAGCAAGATGGCGGCCAAGACCACTTCTTCAGGCCAAATATGTGAAGAGTGATAGACCACCAGGTAACGTGAAAATGGAAGGCATCATGGTGGATGCGGGGGCGACTTCCCACATCGTGAATGACATCAACAAGTTCAAGAGCTTCGACAACTCGTTCCAGTCAGAGACCCACTCAGTGGAGTTAGCAGACGGAAGCAAGTGCAGTGGAATAGCACAACAGAGAGGAACGGCGGTGATACATCTTCTAGACAACGCAGGACGGCAACACACAGCGCAGCTACGAGATACGCTCTACATGCCATCACGACATCTTCTCAGTGGCAAGAGGAACAAATGGAGGAGCGACAATCACTTTCAAAAAGGGGGACAGTCGCATGGTCACCAAGGGTGGTAGCAGGTTTGACATCCATGAGGATGGAAATTTGTATTACTTACCAACTGTTGAGAAGGATGTTGCTCAATGTAAAGTATGTCATGATATGCAAACGTGGCATGAAATATTGGGTCATTGTAATTATGAAGATGTGAAAAGGTTGCAAGGTGTTGTGAAGGGCATGGAGATTAAGGGAGGTGCAGTAGGGTTGAATCAGTCATGTGATGTGTGTACACAGGGAAAGTTCACCCAGACAAGAAATAGGGAGCCAGATAGGAAGGCAAAGAAGCCCCTAGAACTAGTCCACACTGACTTAGCCGGTCCCATGCGGACACCAAGCATAGAAGGACACAGATATGCACAGTCCTTTACAGACGACTACTCAGGCACTATGCTTGTATACTTCCTAAAATCCAAGAGTGATACAGTGCAGGCTACAGAAAGATTCTTAGCAGACATAGCTCCTTATGGAGAAGTCAAGTGTATCCGTTCAGATAATGGCACTGAGTTTACAAGTCGAGACTTCCAGACACTGTTAACAAAAAATAGGATTAGACATGAGAGGTCTGCGCCTTACTCACCCCACCAAAATGGCACTGCAGAGAGAGGGTGGAGAACACTCTATGATATGAGCAGATGCCTACTGATAGAAAGCGGGTTACCAGATAAGCTATGGAACTACGCTGTACAGACCTCAGCTTATGTGAGAAACAGATGCTACAGCAGGCGTACAAAGAAAACGCCTTACGAGCTATTCACAGGCAAGGTACCAAACATATCCAAATTGCAAAAATTCGGATCGATGTGTTTTGCCTACAAGCAAGAGAAAAGCAAATTGGACTCCAGATGTGAGCAAGGTGTTTTCATAGGCTATGATAAAAACAGCCCAGCCTCTCTAGTATACTATCCAGACACAGAGAGGGTCCAAAAACACAGGTTGGTGAAATTCACCACTAAAACAACCAAAGAAAGGGAGACACAAACATCTGAGTCACACACAGAATATGGGGATGTACACTCTACTGTTGACAACAGTGAAGAGAATGTTGTTGATGAGAATGTGGAAAATGTACCAGGTCAGGGTGTTCAAAGTGGTGCTAGTGGGACTTCACCTGAAAAGACTGAGTACACACAGCCAGGTGAGGCCACAGAGACTGTGATCAGAAGGTACCCACCGAGAACCAAAAAGAGACCAGCTCATCTACAGGATTTTGAGACAGATGACAAACTGCACACATGCATGGACTCTTGTTACAGAGCAGTGTGTGACATACCTCAAACCTACCAGGACGCCATTGCATCAAGCAAAGCAAGGCAGTGGACGAATGCCATGAGAGAGGAGATGCAATCTCTGGAGGAGAATGAGACTTTCAGCCTTACTCAGTTGCCACCAGGCAAACAGACAGTAGGGGGCAGATGGGTTTATGCACTTAAGACAGAAATTGATGGATCTGACAAGTACAAAGCCAGAGCTTTGTAGCAAAAGGCTACAGTCAGAAACCAGGCACTGACTACGAGGAGACCTTCTCACCCACAGCTGATATGACAAGTGTGAGAGTGAGTGGTCATGCAAAAGGCTGTACAAGATAACCTAGTCCTACACCAGATGGACGTTAAAACAGCTTATTTGCATGCCCCAATTGATCGTGAGATTTATATGGAGCAACCTGAGGGTTATGAGAAAAAGTCTGAAACAGGCGAAAAACTAGTGTGTAAATTACAAAAATCTCTCTATGGTCTAAAACAGTCAGGGAGGAATTGGAATGCTATGTTGCATACATGTTTAATTGAGAATGATTTTGTACAGAACCCAGCTGATACCTGTGTGTATACGAAAGAAAAGCACAACGAGAAAGTAATCCTAATCATATGGGTTGATGATCTGATCATAGCAGCTAGCAATGAGAATGTTCTGAAACATGTAAAGGGAATGCTCACTGAAAGGTTCAAAATGAAAGACTTGGGAAAGCTGAGATATTTCTTGGGCATAGATTTCGAACAAACAGATGGTGTAGTCAAAATGTCACAGGAGAGATATGTGAGCAAAATTCTAGATCGATTCGGAATGCAGGATTGCAAACCTAGAGAAACTCCATGTGAACCAAAACTTGAATACACAGAAGCTGCAGAAAAAATGAAAGACCCAAGAAAGTACAGGGAGGCAGTAGGAAGTTTAATTTACTTGTCCACATGTACCCGACCAGACATAACTTTTGTGGTCAGTAAACTCTCCCAGCACTTTGCTGAACCAACAGTAGAACACTGGAACACATTAAAACAGGTGTTCAGGTACCTCAAAGGTACAACAGAACAGGGATTATGTTTCAGGAGAAATGACACAGAAAAACTAGGCCTAAGAGTCTACAGTGATGCTGACTGGGCATCAGATCCAGCGGATAGGCGTAGTACATCAGGATATTGTGTCAGTCTAAATGAGGAAAGCTCTTTGATATCCTGGAAAACAAGAAAACAACCGACAGTAGCTTTATCCACTTGTGAGGCTGAGTACATGTCCTTAGCATCAGCCATACAGGAATGCATCTACTTAGAACAGCTACTCAGGGGTGTAGACACATACCAATACGCACAAACAAAGGTGTATGAAGACAACCAAGGTGCCATAGCACTAGCCAAAAATCCAGTCAATAGACAACGGTGCAAGCACATTGACATCAAGTATCATTTTATTAGGGAAAATGTGAACAATGGAAAGTTTATTTTGGAATATTGTCCTACTGAGCAAATGATTGCTGATGTCTTGACAAAGTGTTGAATTCCGTTCTCCTAGATCCATGTTGATATGGAATATGTTACCGTCATTCATTAATAATTAATGAAAGGTCACTCAAAGTAGAAACGTACAGTTTTGTTTATTAGCTTACTAAACTTCTCACAGTACTGTCAGGACATCGGTAACTGTGGCATGGCTCAAAGCCGTATAAGCTACACAGGAAACTAACAGTGGTTTATATAGATTTATCAGGGAACAAATTAAGAGTCCCATTAGTGCATTTCCCCTTAACTTACATAACACATAACAGTATAAAAGTATATAACACATAACAGTATAATCGACACAATAAGAATACAAATCAGCAATATAAAGTAATACTAATTACAATTGATGAGAACACATAACTCAACACCCCCACTTGTTCTCATTATCTCAAGCCATGTACAGTGTGACATATATACAATTAATTTCCAAACAGAAAACTTTTAAACTTGACAATTTTAACTTTTGATACAGGCTTTGTTAGTATGTCTGCAACCATGTCTTCTGTTGGACAGTACTCAACATGTATTCTTCCCTCACTGAGTGCATCACGAATGAAGTGGTATTTAATATCAATGGCCCTCATTCTCGAACATTTTCTGAAGTTTCTTCTGAAATGTTTCTTACGGGCTTCGGAAAAACAACGTAAGCAAAAGACATCCGCCAAATTCATGCACGCTTGAAAATGCGGTCCTACGCAGCAGAAGTTTTCTGGGCTGTGCTCCCCCGGAAGAGTTTTCTTAAATTGAAAGCGCGTTCTCGTGCGCCTGAATTTGCATACATACACGCCCTGCCAGCTCCTTATAAGGGCACGCAACCGTAGTGACGTGTGCAGTCGGAATCGACCGAATCTACACGAAAGCAACTCGTAAACGAGTCATGTCAAAGCGGTTTCGTGTACATTACATTTAGTCATTTAGCAGACACTTTTGTCCAAAGCGACGTACAAGGGATAGAACAGTCAAGCTACGAGCAATAGAGACCTAGTGTAACAATAAATACTACTTTACATAAGAAATAGAAAAACGAAATAGGAAATAAAAACGAAGTGCAGGAATGTAACTGCTATAAGTGCAAGTTAAGCACTAGTCGAAGTGCCAGTTAGGAAGGGAGGTGCTCTCTGAAGAGTTGGGTCTTCAAAAGCTTCTTAAAGGTAGAGAGGGACGCGCCTGCTCTGGTAGTGCTAGGCAGTTCGTTCCACCAACGTGGAACTACTTGAAAATTCTGGATTGCCGTACTTGCACAGACGGCAGTGCCAAACGACGCTCACTAGACGAGCGCAGCATTCCGGTGTAGTCCTTTTATTTATTTTATGACTTCACGGTGCCTCGTAGAATCATGACTATAGGCCTACATGTGAAACGTAATTGTTAATGATACTTTAATCCGAGGATCTGTAGAGTTGATGTGAACGCAATCACCAACGATTTCTCACAAATTAATTAACACGGAGAGTTTTCTTAAATGCGATTCCTCAAAAAACCACAAGATGGCCCACGGGGCCCATGGTTTTTTAAGGAATCGCATTTGAGAAAACTCTGGCCGAGTTACGACTGCTATTTCGAGTTCGGAAAGTCTTCTGAAGTTCAGAGCAAATCCCAGATGAGAGAACTTTCATGAATGCCGAATGTTGTCCTAAATCCAATTCCTCTTAAATTCCTCTTAAATTCCTCTTAAATTCTTCTTAACTGCGTTCGAGAATGAGGCCCAATGTGTTTGGACCTCGATCTATTCACTGGGTTTTTACTCAGTGCAATAGCCCCCTGATTGTCACCATAGATCTTGGTACAAGTGTAAGCACTGTTGTCCATACCATTTAGCAGTTGAGTGAGGTACATGCTTTCTTGAGTAGTGTTTGCTAGACCAATATATTCAGCCTCACAGGTAGATAGTGCCACTGTTGGCTGTTTCCTAGACTTCCAGGAAATTGCAGGGCCTTGTGGTGTCAGGCTGAAACAGTACCCTGTTGTGCTGCGTCTATCCTCTACAGAGGATGCCCAGTCAGAATCACTGAATGCTATTAGACTCAAAACCTCATCTGTTTTCCTAAAACACAACTCGTAATCAACTGTGCCCTTAAGGTATCTCAGGACATGTTTAGCAGCCACTAAGTCCTGTGTTTTAGGTTTTGCCAGGTTTTGTGACAGTTTACTCACTATCCAGCTGATGTCTGGTCTGGTACAGGTCATTGCATAGATCAGGCTACCAACAATTTCACGATAATCTTTGGGGTTTTCAATCTTATTGTTGTTTTCTTCTTCATATCTGTTCGACTCCACTTTTAGTTCACTTGGGGTAGCCCTTGGTTTACAGTTAGACATTCCAAACTTTTCAAGCATTTTGAGGATGTACTTTTTCTGATTCATTTTAATTTCTCCCTCCTTCTGCTCAAACTGAATTCCCAAGAAGTATGATATTTTGCCGAGATCTTTCATGCTAAATTGGGACTTCATTGTGTCTTTAAATCTGATGAGGCAATCCTCACTGCTGGCTGCGATTATCAAATCATCTACCCAGATGATTACTATAATTGTGTCATTTTCAATCTGCTTCCTATACACACAGTGATCAGACTGATTTTTCTCAAATCCATTTTGTTCCAGGTGGTCATTTAAGAGTTTGTACCAGTTCCTCCCAGACTGCTTTAGACCATACAAAGATTTTTTTCAATTTGCATACCCACTTAACCCCTGTCTCTGATGTCTGTTCAAAACCCTCTGGTTGTTCTAAGTATATGTCTTCCTCAATCGGAGCATGTAAATAAGCTGTTTTCACATCCATCTGATGAACAAGGAAGTTGTCCTGGGCAGCTATCTGAATTAATGCACGCACTGAGGTAAGATTTGCCGTGGGAGCAAAAGTTTCATGGTAATCTATGCCTTCAGTCTGGTTGTATCCCTTAGCAACATACCTAGCCTTGAAGATCTTTCCTGTTTCTGCATTTTCTTTTAAGGCATATACCCATCTTCCCCCCCACTGTCTTTCTGCCCTCTGGTAAAATTGTCAGTTCGAATGTGTCATTTTCTTTAAGTGAGTGGATCTCTTCCTTCATAGCACGTTCCCATCTAGGAGCCTCTGGTGAAATAAGGGCCTCTCTATAGGTTTGGGGAACTCCACATACTGCCCTGTAACAATAATCAACACTCACATTAGTTACATCCTCTTTGGAGCACGTCACATAGTCTTCTAAATATCTCGGGGCTTTCCTTTCCCTTTTTGAGTAGTCATGTTTTTGACTAATTGTTGTCAATGGCCCTGCATTGTTTTTCTCATCTTCTATGGCTACTTTTTCCATAGTTTCATCAGATCCGGACACCTCTGTGTTCTCAGCATTAACACTCTCCTTGTTTGCGTCTAGGACCTGGTCCTCTGTGTTTCCCTCACTGTTCTTGCTATCAGGTTTTCTGTTACTGTTGCTCTGGACTTCGAACTCATCTTCATCAGTTTGTGTCAGTTTTTCAGTACTGTTCTTCCTAACAAACTTCACTAATCTGTGTTTTGAAATCTTTCCTGTCTGTGCATTGTACACCAGATAAGCTGGGCTATTCTTACTATAGCCCACAAACATCCCTTTTTCACACCAAGGATCCAATTTCTTATGGTCGTGTTTGTATGCATAGCAGTCTGATCCAAAAATCCACATTTTGGAAAGGTTTGGCTTCCTTCCTGTCATCATGAAGTATGGTGTACTCTTAATTCTGTCATTATAGCATCTGTTTCGAATGTGAGCTGCAGCCTGGACAGCCAGCGGCCACAGAACCTTTGGCAATCCCTTCTCTATTAACAGGCACCTTCCCATTTCAAAGATGGTTCGCCATTGTCTCTCAGCAGTACCATTTTGATGAGGAGAGTAAGGGGATGATGTCTCATGTCTTATTACCTTTTCTCGTAAAAGTGACTGAAATGCATTGCCTGTGTATTCTGTGCCATTGTCTGATCTTATGCATTTGACTCTACCGTATGGGGCACTGTCTGCCAAGAACTTTTCTGTCGCTAATGTTGTGTCACTCTTGTTCTTAAGGAAGTAAACAGCTATTGCTCCTGAATAATCATCTGTAAATGAGATTGCATATTTATATCCTTCTTGAGAAGGTGGTTCAATGGGGCCTGCTAAGTCAGTATGTACTAACTCTAGAGTCTCACCAGCCTTTGTGTCAGTTTTCCTATTTCTGCTGTTGATGAACTTTCCCTCAGTACATACATTGCAGTCTAGTTTGGTATTACCGGTGATCTCCATACCCTCTACCAGTTTAGGCAATTTCAACACATCACCAACATTACAGTGCCCCATGATCTCATGCCATGTTTTGATGTCACAAGCTAAGCTCACTTTGTCTCGGGACATTATGTCATTAACTAATGCATCAACACATTGATTATGGTTAATTACCGTTTTCAAATAGTACAGTCTCTCGTGCTCCTCTATGCGAAACACAGTCCCATCCTTGTATATCAGTTCATTCTGTCCCTCTTGGAAGATGAACTTGACCCCGTTGCTTGTGGCTGCTTTCACGGATATGATGCTCTGTGGGTATGATGGAATGAACAAAGCCTTCTTCAGTATCACCTTGGCGCTTCTCCCCTCCACATCCTGCAGTAGCACCTCTGCGTCGCCTCGCTTTAATGCTACGTTGTTCATCCTGGTTCCGTCCGCCAGTTCCATGTAGTGTGACTTTGGGTTGAAGCTCTCGTCGAATTTTGTGAAGCTGTTTCGCTCAGTTATGTGGGATGTAGCTCCACAGTCTACCATTAATCCATTTATTTTAATGTTGTCTGTGAGGAACGTTTGACTGACCTTGAACACAAAAGTTTCATCATTTTTATGTTCTTCTTGTCGTTCTGCTGTTTGTTTCGCCTCATCTTTGTGGTTGTCCTTTCTCCGGCATGTCTCGTCACTGTGCGTTGAACTCCTATGGTAGCTGCACCACTTGGTCACCCCTTTTTGGCGGCAATTTCGCGCAATATGGCCGCGGTTTCCACAAACATAGCATGTCACAGATGATATGTCCACTTTCATCACATTGTCTGATTTCGTTTTACTGTCGAATTTTTCAGTCTCTTCATAGCTTCGTAGTCTGCCTTTAAAATTGGTAAACGTCAAATCTTCACTGCTTTGTGTCGTATGAATTTTAAACGGTTTGTAGGATTCTGGCAAGCCCTTTAGAATCATGGCTATAATCAGTCCATCACTTATCACTTCTTTTGCATTTCTTAAAGAGGTCACTGCCTTCTCAGCTCGAATAATGTAGTCTGTTACGGTCTCGTCAGATTCTTTCTGTAGTGATGTTACTTCGGTATACAGCGCGATAATTCTGGGCTTACCCTGACTCGCGTAGTGACTTCGAAGTATTTGTAAAGCTTTCCTGCCGTCATCCGTTGCCTCTCGCATCACCAGCGAAAGGCATTTGTCATCGAGAAACTGGATAAGTTCTGCGTAGCACTCCTCATTCTTTTCTTCGTCGACATTCTCCTCAGTTGACACTATAGCCTCTTTTAATCCCATTAGCCTCAGATGTCCGAGAAATTTTACTTCCCAAAGTTCGAAGTTATTTTCGTCTCCATCGAAAACTAGCCGTTGCCATCTCCCGCCAGAGACGTTAGCGCGCCTGGGCCCATAACCTGTTGAATTCCGTTCTCCTAGATCCATGTTGATATGGAATATGTTACCGTCATTCATTAATAATTAATGAAAGGTCACTCAAAGTAGAAACGTACAGTTTTGTTTATTAGCTTACTAAACTTCTCACAGTACTGTCAGGACATCGGTAACTGTGGCATGGCTCAAAGCCGTATAAGCTACACAGGAAACTAACAGTGGTTTATATAGATTTATCAGGGAACAAATTAAGAGTCCCATTAGTGCATTTCCCCTTAACTTACATAACACATAACAGTATAAAAGTATATAACACATAACAGTATAATCGACACAATAAGAATACAAATCAGCAATATAAAGTAATACTAATTACAATTGATGAGAACACATAACTCAACACAAAGCCACCTACAAAGCTAAAGTTACAAAGATTTGCAAGAAACATGTTTGGTACTTAAGAGTGCAAATAGTATTTTGTTTCTTTAAGATAACGAGGTTATCATATTCTGTTACTTTTGTTTTCATGCAACCTAATGAGATAAGAGCGAGTGGGGGTGTTAAACTATCATAATGAATGACGCTCTTAATGTATTACGATAATACCATTGGCTGTTATATGTAAGGTATTACGATTTCTCATATGATATGACATGCATGTCGTTAAGTTCACTTGTATGTTATGCTGCACAGAGACGGATGGATAAAGCCGGTGCACTTGTAAAGAATAAATACTTATAAAGACGCTCCGCTTATTCTTTCACGCCAAGTTAATTCCTGCGCAAGTCAGTTAACTTAACAGTTAGCGAGTTTTCCCGAACGTTAATTAGCTGCACTAATACAACGTTTGTGCAGGTACATGTTTTGAGTTTACCTCAGATGAAGAACTCGGAGGTTATTGTGTGCGGGTAAATTGATTTCTAATTTTGGTGTGTATTTGTGGTTTGTCTGTTGTATAGATACCTCACCCCTCACTCCTGAAATGGTAGTAGGGCAACCCACTCCAGAAGTTGTCAGGAGTTTTGTTCCGGACAAATCTAGGTGGAGCAAGCCACTGAGTTTGTCCCACCATGAACAGGTATCAATATATACACCTGGTGAAGGGTTGCTGATGACTACATTGATGTGGTCTTGTACTTGTATATAGTTAATGTTGAACTTGCATAAAATGTTTAAAATATATTTGATTATGCTTCTGACAGCTCCAAAACACTCTTGGCATGAGTGATGAGGAGGAGGTGGCATACACTGATGGCATTGCATTAAGGAGAAAGGACTTCATTACACTTGCTAATAAGAATATCATGACATACTAACAGTTTAACAGTGAAGTACAGTGCTTTGTGGTATAGTGTCCCTTTTTTCCAATAGGTGCTGAATTTTGGGTTTCCAGCTTCTACAAAGAATAGCTAGTCAACAGGTAGCAAAGATCTTTTTAACAGTTTTGGAACACTCAAGTCAGCATATTTTGCTTACATCCACACTGATACCTAAAATACTTTTTAGAACATTGACATCTTTGCTGCTGATTGCCATGTGACTCTCACCTGGTTGCCCCCATATTCAGCAGACCCCATGGATCACCTCCCTGTATGTACCAATATAATGATTTATAGTTATTCTTCATACTAAAGTGTTATCTATATACCATATGCCATGCTGTCTTCATCCTAAAATGCCCCCCCACCCAGTGTTTGTCATGACTTGTGACATGAAAGGAATTCTGCATCAGAGAATCATAATTTTCCACCTGCTGAAATGGAAACACCCAAGCAAGTGCTCATGGCATATGGTAGTTAATATGGTTCCATAATCATTACTCTGTCATTTCTTTTTTTTCTTTGGATCTTTTCTCTATGGGGTAGTTCCTGTTCAAAACCCCAAGTTACATTTCCCAGCAGTTATCAAATCTGAAGGACCTGCATTGTAGTACAGTGCACATCTGTGATTATAATACTCCGTTTTTCTCCATTATCCATTTTTTGTTTTCAGAGAACTTTCTCAGGAGATAAGTGAGTGTCTGGACAGATTTTTCATGTGACAACCTTGAAGTATGTGAGTGTGTGTGAGTGGAATTGTAACAATTCACAGCTTACCTCTTCTTAAACCTTTTTTGATGTATTTTTCTAACCTTTAACCCGAACACAGGGCATTCCCAAGCAGAGAGGCTCTAATAGTTGTGGGGTGTTCATCCTAATGGTAAGAAATATTGCCATCCTGTGTTCCTTGCATAATTCCTTCCTGTAATCTTGTGGTTTGTTCATGGATACTTCAATTTGTTTGTTTACAGTATGCTGTCTACATCGTCTTTGGCCTCTCTTTTGACTTCACAGAGGTGTGTTTTTCAAACGCTTTTTAACATTTCATCTTATAAGGTCTATGTTTCAATTAAAATGTGTGCTTTTCCACAAACTAGTCGGACATGAGCATTGCAAGGCGATGGTGGTCAATTCTGTTGCTGGACAACTTTCCACCAAGGTAACTCCTATTAACTAGGGTTTTTCCAACTGTTTTTAACTTATGAAAAACTTGGACATTTGAACCCTTCTATATGTTGCCATCCATAAGATTTACTTATGTCAAACCTCTGCTGAAGGCTGTCATCTGACAAAAGCAGAAAAAGGAGGCAGATAACCAACACAGCAGGACAGTGTGGTAATATTTTCTTTCTTAAGTTTTTGGACATGTTTCTCTGGACAATTCATGACTTTATAGAGACTGATCTGTTCTACAACATACTTGACATATGTGCATGGCAAGGTTGTGTTAGACGATTTCATAGTATAGTGATTGTTCAATGAAACTCATTTTTGCCTTGATGCAGCAGTGGAGGCCCTGACTGTGGAGGAGTCCCCCCCCTCCTTGTAAAAGACCAACTGTGGAGGTAAGGTAACCTGTCAGGGTGTGGTGTAATATGGGAGCTCCCTTGAATAATGTCAAATCTACTAAACCCTTTTTTTTTTTTTTTTATCTTTCCCTTACTAACCCTATCTTTCCCTTTCCCTAACCCAGACCACAAACATCATGTCAGACCTGACAACTGCAGTGGAGTGGACAAGGCGCCATATGACGCGGTTCCAGGTACGTGTCTCCTTGCCCACAATTATTTATATGACAGAGGTGGAAAAAGAGGATGCAGTGCGCACGCTGAGAACCAGCGATGACCTGGAGGCTAAAGACCCCTTCTTGTTCATATTCACACAACAAGAGGACATGGAGGTGTTTCTCCAAGATTGTGCGGATCAACAGGACCTCGAAGTTCATGCTATGTTCTATGGTGAACTGTAGTGCCTCTGTTACTCTTTAAGTTCTATTTTAAAATGTTATGCGTTTCTGTGCATCAATGTTTCTGGTTTTGATGTACCTTTGTTTACTCTATAAAAACTGCCATATGTTTGTGTGTGTGGTGTGTGTAATACGTTGTTTTTTTGATAAAGCACTATTTTTTTTATTGTTTCGTCCTGATTAAATGTTCTTACGATAAAAAGTGATTTGTGGTTTTGTTTATGTAGAGCACAGTCTTATTGATTGACACTTTTACACACACAGTCTAGTAACAATATAGGCTAAATCACAATCTGGAGAAAATCACAGAAAATATGGTAAGCACTGAGGCAAATATCTGATTGTGGTGTCAAATATTTAGCTTTTCATAAAATAAATAAATACAGTTTTCGACGCACAGTCGGCATCGAGAATATTTTTGTCTTTAATACCACACACTGGAGTGGAGTTAACATACCCGTAATGTAATTATGCCGGATTGCTCTGTTGTATTATAAATATAAAGGCTGAAATTATCTTTACCACGGTAAAAGCAATAGCCTATTTGACTTTAAAAGGAGCTTGTTCCTTATCGCAGTTCACTGCGATATAACAGTATGGTACATGACACTAGTCATGGGCCTAAATCGAAGCATTTATCCATTCACGCCTGAAAGGCAGCGAGATCTGTCAGCGCGCACTCCTGAGCCCGTCCCTCAGGAGTCTATATCTTGAATCGCGCACCACAGATCAGTCTCTTTGAAAACTTCGCAAGAACGAAGTGCCAGCTCCGAGTATATCCTCTACGCTACCAAAAGTCAAAGAGTTTAGACACTACCCCGACTGCGGGCACACCCGTGTTAAGGGTGACCGCCACCGTCGGTGCATGACCTGCCTCGGCAGGGACCACGCAGAGGTCGCGCTCTCAGGCGCTGACCCTGTCTGTGCCATCTGTGCTAGCCTCATGCTAGCTAAGGCTACCAGGCGCCTTGCGCTATGGGAACCGAGGGGGCTGCACCGGCTCCATCCGGGTGTTGACATTAATTTGGCCTCTGACCCACTCTCCTTTGGCTTATCTCCTTGCATATCTGCTGAGCTGACAGCCATGTCAAAGATAGGTAAATGGGCACATCAGCATGTATTTACTTGTGAAGCTGCTCTGAGACCAAGACAAAGAAAAATGATGTGTAAGCTGACATGTACAAAAGCTCTTAAAGCACATTGCTACATCTGGACTGCGTCCTGTTACTGTTTCAAGAGATAAAGTCACCTCTGAGCAGCAGGGATAGGAACTGCTCCACTCAAGCTTGTGAAATGAACCAGTCATGTGTATTTGTAGAAAGTGAACTCAAAACCACACAGGAGTGCATTTCATTCTTTAATTGGCTTTGATTCATCACACAACAGAGCACAATAATTCAATATGAAATATCCAACACTCCCTGGAGAAATGGAAATCATTATTCATCATTACACTTAGACTATGTACCTACAGGTAGGAGAGCGAGAGACGCAGAGAAAGAGAGATAGGCATAACCTTCACTTTGTTAATCAGACACCCAATCATTGCTGAGGACTTTCATATGACAGATATAAAATGTTATGCCAAAATATACAGCTACAAGAATATTGGTGTACAGATGGCTTGTCTCCTCCTGTGCTGTTTCCCTGGGGTTTAGTCCAGCGGTGATCCATATACCTCCACCTCACAGAGAGTCAGGTACTCTGCACGTCCAGGAATCACTACGGTAACATAGCGTCCCTCCATCCCATTACACTCAAAGGTCTTGGAAACGCCACCAGGAATAGAGGAGATTACGGCACACCTGAAAAGGATATAGTTAAAAATAACCTCACATTAATACAGGATCCTTGAGCATAAACTATACCATCCTGTCATTGTTTTAGTAAGTAGTCCAAATAGTCGAGTCCTTTGTAGAGGGTAATGGATGTCATAGGGTGCAGTTACAGAAAAATGATGCATGCCAAGGACAATACAAAGAACGGCATGTCAACTGAGAGCTACTTTGGTGTCAACATGGTGTTGAGATACCAATTATTACCTGGGGTTGTTGATGCCGTTGTTGTCCAAAGAATTTCCAATTCGGATTTCAGCTCCATTCAGTCTACTGGGAGCAGAATCCTTCCTGTTGGTGATTATCACAGAGAAGACTTTATATTTTTGGAGCAAATCCACTCTCCACCAAGGGTTGAGATGAGCTTCTGTGTGAGTACAGGAACCATGGCGATACATGCCGTCACGATTCCCATCAATGGCATTGTATGCGAATCCATTTCCATAAAGGTCTGACTGAGTTGCTTTCCCTCTTAAAGCCACATTCTCACCTGAATGGAAACAATGAAAGAACAATGACAAATGAGCAACTAGGCTAACAATTATGTACAGTTAAGAACCATGCCCTGTCTGAAGTGGTTGAGTATTGAATTGCCAAAAAAGATTGTTTTCAACAAGGTTATCTACTGCTCCTATGCTTACATCACATCAGATCAGATTAGCTTTGCTTGTTTTCTGAACAGCTTTGACCATGTGCAGAAAAGTATACTGTATGCGTCATGTGACATCAGAACTCAGATGAAGGTTTTCGGATGAAAGAGTTTATTAATGAATACAGCCAGGGAACAGGACACAAACAGGGCGTACTAAGAAACAAATAGGAGACACTCAGAAGTATGCAAGACAAACTTAAGACAGGACTAGAAAAGAGACAGAACTAGACTAAACAGAGTCGCCCTCTGGAACACGTAAACAAGACACTACACTTAACCAAGTGTTTAACAGGACTCAGGAATGTAACTAGAAAGGCTAAATAAAACGGAACCAAGATACACGGTGTCTAACTCCGGAAGACAAACTTTGGGTGTATGGGGAGTAACTATTGAACTTACAGGGGATTGTAAACAAACAAACCAAGACAGAGATTATAATTAAGAATACGAACTTAGGATCACAGAAACAGTCTAACTCTGGCTCAAAACCGCGAGGGCGCAGAACAGAAATACACGGCACGAAGCCAGAAAAGAAACTCACGGAAGACCTGGGGTCGTGAGGCACGGAACTCTGGGAAACGTATGCCTGGGAGCCAGGAGGCACGGAACTCGCTGATGTGGAAGACAGTGGACAGGGAGCTCGTTGGGATAAGCCAGCGGACAAGGAAATCACAAAATCAGAACAGGAGGCAGAATCCTGTAAACCATGGATGAGTCGCGGAGATGGCGACTCGGGCAGTAGATTTGCCCATATAGCGACGAGACCAGACACCGGAGTCAGGGGAGTGAAGAGTATAAGTAGGGTGTGAAACAGGTGCGTGTGATTGTGATCTGGAGAAGTGAAAAGACGTGCAGCTGAGGAGAGTGGACGTGACTGATGATTGGGATGATGTGCAGCTGGGCGAGTGCGAGTGTGCTGAAGGGGCCGTGACCGGAGCGGATGTCAGCGCAGACGTGACAGTATGTGTTTAATTGACAGGAAGTAAAATGCCTCTTGAACAAGAAATTTACTTAGATCCCTCTTCCATTTACTTTACCGAAAAATCCGAGCAAGTGTGGGGATACTGAAAACAATTAATAATTGTAATTGTTCTAAAGCTGTTCAGTCTTGACAGACATTTGCAAAGTTTGCAACATTTTTACATGCTTTTATTTTTTAAAAAAACCTAAATATTTTGTGTATGTTGTGATGTGTGACATATTTACAAGAACAATGCTTACCGTTTGGGGCCAGATAGCCATACACCTCCACCTCACAAAGTGTCAAAATCTTGTTGTTTCCAGGCAAAACGACATTAACATAGCGGCCCTCCAACCCTTTATCCCAGCTGAAGGTGTGGGTTTTCCCAGCTGGGATAGAGGATATAACCTCTGCCCTGAAAGTGAAGTCAAGAGTTAGTGTTGTGTACAAATGTCAAATATTCAGCACAAATATATGAAAACAATGACCTTGTCCGAGTTTGCCTTATGATTAATCACTTTGACAAACATGCCAGGACAGAATCTCTCTACTTATTCATTAATTGGTTGGTTGATTAATTACTGAATACATTGCACTCCTTGTATAACATTGCAACATGTTACAAAATGAACATGTAGTTTGAGTCAAGAGTTTATGGTACATTGTACCTAAAAAAAATAAACTGTTGCCTCAGTGAAGCGGTTCTCTGCCATTCACTTTACAAACCACCTACTGCAATACAGTGATATCAGGGGAAGGAGGCGGAAGAGTAAACAATATTCATTATCACTTTCTTTTGCATTTGCAGCTGCTCATTGAAATGGACCGTGGGTCTATGCATTAGAAATTCTGAAATAACCTTTCTACCCAGTCACTTTCAATCAGTTAACAACTAGAGCAAATGATAATCTTACAGTGGATTGCCATTGTCCAGCAGGGAGCTGCCAATGTGAATCTCAGCTCCGTTCATTCTCTCAGAGCAGCAGTCTCCTCTGTTGGTGATGACCACTGAAGTAATAGTGTACTGCCTCAGTAGATCAACCCTCCACCAGGGATTAGTCTGTGTATCAGTAGCAGTGCAAGATCCATGATGATAATGTGGGTCACGATTTCCATCTATGGCATTTTGGGCATGACCTTCCCCTGCCCAGGGGTTTCCAATCAGGTCTGACTGGGTGGCCTTTCCATACAATGCTACATTTCTACCTGTAAAAAAAAATATTTTTCACATCAATATGACTTGAACAACAACAACAGCGTATCTTATTTTCTTTTCTTTGTTAAGGCAAATCCCAAAGAACAAAGGCTTGACTGTGTAGCCACCCCCCTCAAAGCCACGTTCTATAAGAGGGAATACAGTACATTGATGAATTAGTTAAAAGCAAGACATTGCATTGCATATGGATCAACAGTGTATTTTGAAACATTCAATTTTGTAAGATGAAAAAAGGCCATATGCAGTAGATCACCGGAGAAAGATTCATGGTTTGATCATGGGATAATATTGATTATTAATTATTTTAAATGGATAATGGCTCCACCAATTGGGGAATTAGAGAAATTGGTCAGCAAAACTAACTGTACAGTGTCTAAGAAGTTTTACAGGTGATAGTTGAGTCAAACTATAATATAGTTTATAGTTCCAATATGAAAAATACACTAACATCTCTACATTATATCCACTACATGTGGCTTAATCAGTGTAATCTGAGATGACATGCTATAAAGAAATGAACGCAAAAATAGTCTTCATATATTTATTCTTCATTTTATTTTTGTCTTTACCATATAGAATTTTACATTGTGTATACAGTGAATCAAATAAGTATCAGATGTGAAATGCAGACATCCGGTAATGAGAAGATATGTTTTTACCAGTTCCATTGTAACATGGCACTCACCTTTCTCACCCAGCTGAACTCTATGTATTCTGTATACAAAACAGATGTCATGTGGCATCTCACAACCAATAAAAGCTATGGTTTACCTTGATATTCAGCCAGAACTGTCAGTCCAAGTAAATGAAGAAAGCAAAGAGACAAAATCACCCTCATCCTGGCTGTAAAGAAAACAATAATGTATTGTAAGTGTAGTATCGCTACTGAATCTGATATTCGCTATCGCTCAGTCGATACGCCAAAACCCCAGTTTGATATTTGACATGACCTCACTCTCGATTAGTAGCCTAAGTAGGCTAGTTATTATTGCTACAGTATGATGTTAAAATTACAGGGCAAATGCCAAAAATGCCAAACACTGTTCTGGTGAACCCAACAGCCAGAGCTTTTTTATTTTGCTAAAATACAAGAAATTAGCTGTGGCACAATACATATTTACAGTGTCTTTATACATTCAGAAACCGCAATAAATCCCTTCAGTACGAAAGGGATTTCCCGTCGGGATTTATTTTTGGATAATGACGGACAGTACATTATCCCTGACAAAATATGTTAACGCAGTTAACGCAACTTTGATTACTTCCGGTGTGCGTTGACCCGACACGAAACCGCCGTGTGCCTGCAGTCAGATAGGAGAGACCGAGACAGTAGTGGGATATGGTGAGAGCTGAGGGATTGTTGGGCGGAAAGTTTCTGTTAAAGAGGCAAAATGACGGAACAAACGACAAAACTAAAGTTGTAGGCTATGTAGCATTTGTCAAGCTGAATTTAGCCATCACAGAAGCAGCTCGTCTTCAAATTATCACTTTAATGCAAAGCACCTGACAAAAAGCAGTCCCAGGTTAGATGGTCGCCAACCCACACCCAACGACTTATAAAAATAACTAGACCAGTCCGTGAAAAGGTTATCAACGCTGTAGCAGTTTTGGTTGCCGGTGACTGTCGGCCCATCAACAACATAGTTGAAGACGGTGGGCTGACTGAGGTGTTCCGAAGTGATTACTCGTTAATTTATAAAATGTAGTCTTTAGAAGAAAAACAAACTTTTAATCGCGATTAATCTAGATTAATGAATTTCAAAATGTGAGATTAATTAGTTAATTTTTGTTTATCTATTGACAGCCATAATAATAATAGAAAAGGAATAATAAATACAAATTTAGACAAGTTTATCAAATATGCAACAAATAATATAACAACCACACACTCACCTCTCCGGTTGGCAGACTCGGTTCAGACTCGGGGAGTGCAGTCACACAACCTGCTGATAGCGACGATACCGGAGTCAGGGCAGTGAAGAGTATAAGTAGGGTGTGAAACAGGTGCGTGAAATGATGTGCAGCTGGGAAGAGTGGACGTGACTGATGATTGGGATGATGTGCAGCTGGGCGAGTGCGAGTGTGCTGAAGGGGCCGGAGAGGGAGTTAAATCTCTCAATGCTGGATGAAAGTCTCCGTGCGGGAGTTTAAAGTCGCTCCAGGGTTTTCATTATGTCAGGTAAGAATACCTTGAGTTTGCAAGGTTTATTTTTGTGGTACATTGTAATACCTGCACTGTAATACTAGTACTCTGCACCATATGTAACATAGTTAAAAATGTAGTGTATGGTTTTATATGATTTTCGCCTAAATTAAACTGCCTAAGTGTGAATGGGAGCCTCCTTTGGCCATATGGTGTACTGCAGATCTGATGCGCTTAGTCCAGTGCTGCTTCCCTACCCGATCAGAGAAGCCTACAAGCCTACACGCTTCGCGTCGGGGTGCTGTTCGCCCTGTCGGGGCTTATTTTCCCGATAATGACCGGCGTTCTATACATTATCCCGCTTATTACACGGCTACTTGCCAAAACGAAAAAATAACTTAACACAGTGTGTCTTTTTATAATATTATTTTAATTACATTTTATTTGTTACCATTCGTGGTGTTAAAAAGCAGAGAAATAGTTCGCCAAAGACGTTGAACTTCAAAGACGTTGAACATTCTTTAGAACACAGCTGCTCAACTGTCAGCTGAAACTCAAGATCAGATCAGCTGACGTCGCTAAGCAACGGAATACACTGAGGTTGATAAATTACCGGACTACTTGCGGAGTGCTACGAAAGACGTGAATCCGAGGCAAAAAGGCCACTTCCCTTGACAGAGGTGAATTATGCATAGCAACGGTCAAATATGAAAAAATTGTTGACCACAGAACGTTGGGAAGCCCCATACAAGTGAATGGAGCATTCTACAGCATTAAGAAGAGCCGTGTAATAAGTAAGGGATAATGTATTGTCTGGAGGTCATTATCCAAAAATAAATCCCGACGGGGCGAACAACACCCCGACGCGCAGCGGAGGGGTGTTATTTCGTCCTGAAGGGATTTATTTTTGGATAATGACCGACGGACAATACATTATCCCGCTTATTATACGGTTACTTGCCAAAAACTATAGAAGACATTCCTCCAAAATACCTATTTTTAATGATTTAGTTGCCGTTTCGTGATTTCCGCTAAGAAATAAATAGTTCTTCAAGCAAATAGAACTTTTAAGTTTCAGGTGTTGCGTAGCAACCCATTACTTGCTTACTTCAAATTACAATGAGTCTGTTACGTTAAATGACCGGACTACTTGCGGAATGATATGAAAGATGTGAATTAGAAGCAAAAAAACCCGTTGCCAATGACAGCGGTCAATATCTTTTCGCAGCAGTGAATATCAGGAAATATTCACCGGCGAACGTTGGGATGGCCCATTCAAATCAACAGAACTTTTTGGAACATTCTGAAGAGCCGTATAATAATAAGTATTATTATTATTATGACAGCGAATGTTAGCGAGTTTTACCGAACGTTAATTAGCTATCCTTCCATGTGTTCAGATATTCTGTCTGGCGCATTGCTGGCTAGCAAGCGCTGATAGTGTACAATAGGATATTGACCAGGGGCGGCTCGTCCATAAGGGCGATTGGGGCCACGCACTGACTAGAAAAAAAAAAAAAAAAAAAACTCCTTATGTATAAACGCAATTTTCTTGTAAGTCGCGTAAATGACATGTACATTTAAATGTAATAATTTGTTTTCTGTCGGATTCTACCACTAGACCGTCTGATCTGCCTCTGTATGTCATTGTCGAATCAGGTAACAGTCGTTCAGTCAGCCTAAAGTCGTGCTTCAAATGGCCCCACCCCTTCTGGGGCGATTTGGGGCGAAATGAAAATCGCCCCAGACCTCTCCCATTGACTCCCATGTTAAATCCATTTTTTTCACAAAACAGAGCTCTCAATGCATTCTCTATGGCTTCCGGGAGGGCTCGCCCCTCCTGGTCTTGTCATAAGTAGTTGACGTAAAAGCCTATACGAACGTCATACAGCTTCGACGGAGGCATATTCTGTCAAGATGGCTGCCCTGTCCAGTGCAAGAACTCGATTCGCTCTTTGACAGAAACTCCTTTTTAGTCGGCGTACTAATGAAGATAAATCGACAACAAAACAATTAGGATTTCCTAGACCAAATGTATCCATTCAACAGGTTTCTACAAAGGGAGGGAAATCCTACATCCAAGAATTGGAACGAAAGAAAATCGCGGTCGTGAAGTGGCTAATGCGGTCTGTATTTCATATACCACTGTCACTTTTCACTTTGAGTTAATCACTTTGAGTTAATCAGCTAACTTAATGTACCTACTGAATGGGTCGCCTTAATCATTATAAAAAAAATTGCCCCCCCTGAGAATTTTTTCAGGAGCCGCCACTGAGTATGGGCATTGTTTACAAATCTGTTATGACTACTGTGGTAGGGTGATTATATGAAACTGATGTTGACAATGAATTGCAGTGGCCATAATCCACCGGGGAGCTGACAATAGTAGCTGTCTAAGTTAACAGTGAAGAGTGACATCAGTGAAGGCTGACTTGCCATGAAGACAGCAGCATTTGGCTGCTTTTCGGACACCAGCTCAACAAGAAATGGTTTTATTCCAGCGCAAACTGAACAATCCAACTTCGCATACCGAGGTACACGAGAGGAATCTTTCAACGTAGTCGCAGAGACTTACGTCTCTTATACAATACAATTAACATGTAAACAATATGGGAGGGGAAAAGATGTGTCTGGGGGTAGGTATCAGAACTGAAGGGATGACTGTTAATTAATCTGGTTAGGACTCTCACCCTAATTTAATAAATATGTCTGTCCCACACCAATCAATTAGTTGGCTTGATACAAAAGATCAGGATGCAAGCTTGATGGCCCTGGTTGGTTTCAGACAGATGGCAGGAACCAGACCTAATGGGTCTGGCTTTGAGACACCCAGGGATTAAGAGACAGCTTTGATGTCTCTGTAGGTGGACCATTTGTGCATACCAAATATCTATGACAAATATTGATTTCAATGAAATCTAACAATCGGAACGCTAACAGGTGAACATGATCAGAAACTCACGCAGGAGGAGCACGGCAACAAGACCAGCCAGCAGGCCGACGCTAAGAGCCCTAAAGAACAGAAGAAGTCCTGTGAATGAACCGCAAAATTGAATCTAATCAAATAATGTCTGAAACATTTGCTGAAAATGTGTTCCATTTTAATCCTCACTTGGCATATACACTGCATTTAAATCATGTTCAGCCACTTATTATGAGAATCGTCTGTGTGTTTTGTGTGGGGCATCTGTGATTTCTCCTGTGTGCATATTGCCAGGTGAAATTCTGTCTTGTTGCATCTGTGAATACTGTCTGCTCTGCTAATCATTGTTCTCATGTGATGCCTGTCTGATCACTGACATCATTGAACTGATCTTACCATGCTGTACCGAAAGCAAATTCCACTAATTCCACAAAACTCATTCAAAATTATTCTGATTCAGAAAATCTATATAATAAACATCATCAGCAAACAATGCATTAATTAATGTTGACCAACACCAGACATGCCAGAGAGGGAGAGCTTTCATGAGGTGATGAGGTCACGCTGGTTCTTTTTCAATAGAGCCATGTAGCCAAGTAGTTTTTGAAATCTGTAATTTTACTTTTACTTAAGTAGATTTTGACTGAAGTATTGTACTTCGCTACATTGGAAATGACATCCGTTACTGAGTAAAAAAAAAAACAAAGTTCAAGAAAGGAAACCGAAAGGCGGGAATCGCGCACGACAATTCTCATTGCAGTGGTGGATGCTGCATAGAGAGGATGATAGTCGATGCAAGCCGCCGGTGTCGAGTCACGAGAGATAGAGATGGAGGAAGATGATAGTGCGGACTACCAACAAGCTGCGGACGACCAACAAGCTGAAGCACCGAACTTTCCGCAAGTTAAAATTAAAGAAGATGAAGAAACCCCGTATCCACAACTCAGCAAGCAGTTTGCCTTCCAACCTAAAAGAGGCAACAGCTATATAATGCTGTGTAAGCTGTGCCTGCCCCGCCAGACAGAACTTTCTGCTTATAAAAATGAATCTTCAAATCTGCGCAAGCATGTGTTGGTAAGTACAGTATTTGTCCCTTTCCATTAGTAGTTCAGACAGCGTTTTTGTTGTTTATTAGCTTTGCTACAATAAGCAAAATATGCGTGTCATGGCACTTGTAGCCTCATTTTGGCTAGCACTTGCAACCACCCTGAGTATGCTAACGTCAACTAGCTAGCTAGCTAGGCTAGCTATACACTCATGTACCCATCCTTCTGTTAACAGCCGTTGTCGGTAGGAAAACTGTATGATCAGGGAAAGTGTATTAAAACCGGATGTCGTCACTTTAAGCCGGTCTCTGGTTGGATAAAGCTTTTCAGCAGAAATGGACAAGGACCTTTACTTTTTAGTTGAGAAGTTGTGTTGATCGCCTGGCATGCAAACGATCGGTTTTCTTTAAATTATTATTATTTTTGTGAAGTTATACGGCTTATGTGAATAAAGCTATCTACACAACTTTTTATATGTCTACATTGACTCGTTTAGTTGTTCATGTGGTACACGTAGGTCTTAACTGAAGCTAACGCTTAGACCAACAATCCATTGGAACACATAGTAGCTAGCTAGCCTCGCTGCTAATAAGTCTAACGTTAGCATGCTGATATGAATAGACCCATTATAGTCAGGTGGCTTAATGCTCAATTGACTTGTTAACCGAACTTTTACGAAGTCATACAACTAAACACACAAGTGACTTGTTAACCTATGTCTACATTGACTCGGTTAGTTGTCCATGTGGTACACGAATGTTGCAGAGTATTGTCCTATTGTAGGACTTAACTGAAGCTAACGCTTAGACCAACAATCCATTGGAACACATAGTAGCTAGCTAGCCTCGCTGCTAATAAGTCTAACGTTAACATGCTAATATGAATAGACCCATTATAGTCAGGTGGCTTAATGCTCAATTGACTTGTTAACCGAACTTTTACGAAGTCATACAACTAAACACACAAGTGACTTGTTAACCGAACTTTTACGAAGCTATATGACCAAACACAAAGCTAGCACTGTTAATTCCGCTATAGCTAGCCAGGTCAATTAGCTCGCCTAAGATACTGCAATTTAAGCTAACCAATTACCTCATTTCCCCCAAAACCCATCGATTACATGTGTTTGTGATGTGTAACATATATCCTTAATCAGTCATTCAAGTTATTAACGTTTATTTACCGCTAGCGATTACACGACACAAGGGTAATTCAATCGCTATTAATGTTGAACTTGAACTTCAACAACGTCACACAATATTAAAAGTCAGGCATCGGCATGGTTCCTACAGAATAAATCAAAGGTCCTTGTCCATTTCTGCTGAAAAGCTTTATCCAACCAGAGACCGGCTTAAAGTGACGACATCCGGTTTTAATACACTTTCCCTGATCATACAGTTTTCCTACCGACAGCCGTCATCCAATAGACTAATAATAATTCCATTCCTGTCTTCCATTCGTTTCAGTTCATAGCATTATTATGTTCAGTCTCTCATATTGTGTTAAAAACTGCAGATCAGTCATCAGCAATAAGATACACCGCACAAACTGATATTAGGCTAATCATTTGGCTGCCTCCCATGCCCTGAAACAGGAACGATGTGAATGCGCACACCATCGTTGTCAGACAGTTGGACAAGTCAATGTCAATGTGTATGTCGTTATCTCAAATTTATCACGATGTGGTGGCTTTGCAACGTGCACGTCTTTCATGTTCATGCTCAGGGGTCTCGGTTAGCAAGAATTTAGGATTATGAATTGTGATGCATGTAGAAATAGAAAATAATGTTATCATTCTGTATATATACTGTAGGTCTGTCATCTCAAGTAGCTATTTATAGCTATTTCTGTGTTAAGATGCACTCTTGATGGCAGCTCAATACTTAATTGTCAGAATTGTTGTTTGTCATTCTACAGGTTTAGTCTATGTCTATGTCTAGTCTATGTCAGACAACATCATCAGGGGCTGAAGCAAGTTGGACAACATTCATCAGATGAAGATGATTTATTTTCCTCAATGAAGTCCAGAAGGTACAGGGGTGTTAGAAGGGAACCTAGCCTGTGTCTCAGTCAATATGGATCTGCTGAACTCCTTTCAGAATATCAAAAAACTGTCCCTGAAACTCAATACTGGCCTACCTGCCTCGGCCGCCTGCGAGTGACTCTTCGGCTGTGCTGGATTGCCATTTACTGCAAAGCAAGCCCGGATGAACTCTACACACCTTGAAAATCAGCTACTGCTCAAACTCAACAAGAAGTTTGTAGACTAATGCTCTAAAGGTGGACACAAGTAAAGTAACCAAAGTTTTAATATAGTGGGGCAGCGGCATTTTAACTTTTTTATTTTAGCTGTCATGTGGTTCATGTCTTGACATGTCCTCCCAAAAGTTATTAAATGTTGTGTTGACAGTTTAATGTTTAATGTTTGACATGTTTAATGTCATTGCACTTATATTTCTAAAGATTTCCTTTAATTAAAAATAACTAGTTTTTGTATTGGATTTATGACCCCTTGTCCTTTTTTGCACTATATAGGAGCGGCCCCGATCAAGTTGTTGAAAGTAACTAAGTAACTTTTACTTAAAGTACATTTTAAATGGACTACTTTTTACTTTTACTTGAGTACATTTTTAGATGGGTAATTTTACTTGTACTTAAGTAAAATTTCATCAAAGTAATTGTACTTTTACTTGAGTACAACATTTCAGTACTTTTTACACCTCTGAGTGTACAAATGTAGCCAAAGGTAAAGCAACAGTAGAGAAGTTTAGTTTAAAACTAGAAAGCTAACTATCAAAATAGCACAGTTATAACTGATAAAAGCTTGCTAGCACACTAACTGGCATGTTTTGGAAACAGTTGGCAATGTTTGGTTTGGAAGTTTTTCTTAACATTTTAACATTCTTTTGTTTACTTGGGTTGGTGTTACTTCACCTGTTCTTCTTTGTTCACAATGGCCAGATGCCCCCCTAATGTGATGCAGTGATCTCGACTCTGTTTCCAGGTCTTTCCAGTGGAGGAGAAGAGGCAGCACACATGACAACACTGATCAGTGGGTAGTGCTGTCACCGATGCAGCCTTTTGAGTACTGTGTAGCCTTTTGAGTACTGTGTAACATCATGTCAAAGTCAGCAGTTTGTTAGTTTGTCTGACTTTTTTTGCTTAGATTTTTTAAAAAGTTACCAAGAAATAGACACGGTACAATGTAAAAACCCCATTATTGTAGCTGAGAAAAACCTCTGAGGTGAATAGCGTGGCGTCTGAGCCAACTATCTAATGTTAGCAAGGCAACTAACGACAAGGCAAACAGCTCGCTAGCGGCGTGTTTGGTTGTTGACCTGTCAATCGTGTCCGTTATCAACAAAATGACATGCCCGCCGTCTTTCGTCAACGCAACGCATACCGTCTGAATCGGGTAGCAATATAGCATTAAAAGAACAGGGTCTAAGGCTGAGATCCTAAATTTAGTGCAGTCAGATTAATTAAGTTTACCAAGATAGGGTCCTTTAATAAAATATTGCATTTCAGCAAAGCACAGAAAGAAGAGCACGCATAAACCTTTGTTGGTGGTATGTAGCAGCTGAATATTCAATCTAATCCAGTGTAATCAGTGGCTACCGTCTCACAGACATATGTATGCAGATTCTTGCAGGAGTTGTCTTCCCAGTGTCCAGCTTTGGAGACAAGTGCACAGTTCTCCCCAGAAGGATCTTCCCCCTTCCAGTTATCTGGTTGATCCTGCTAATTAGACCTTTTCTGCCAGAATCTGTGAACAAACTGGGTGGATGGAGTAAACACAATGCACCATGATGTAGACATGATCTCTATGGAAGATGATGAACAGTTATACTACATATCTGTCCGTCTCTAAATTCACTGAAGAAGGGGCAGCAGCACAAACACAATTCTGCTTCTGCAATGTCAGTAAGGCTGTTCTGTGTCAAACCTACAGCCATCATAGTATTTGTTCTGCATCTGACTGACAAGCACAAGTTTGCTGTGCTTACAAGTGTAACCATGAGAATAGCAGGACAGTAGCAGCGCCTCTATTCACTGCTAAACAGCACAACCAGATCGATACATTTGAATGTATCACTGCATGTTTACATCATTGTACATGGAACAGTATGTAGACTATTGATACATATAAGTAAGTGTAATGTGGTTGTGTTGAGAACGTATGAGGCATGTCTTACACGGCTCCAGTCTCACTGAGAGGTGTGCTGTCCACCCAAATCCACTGTCCCTCTGTCTCCAGGTCACTCAGTCCCATCCAGTAGAAATCCTCAATTGCCCTTTTGGATAGAAAATACTAATGGGAGACATCACAGATATTTATTCCTAACATATTCAGAATTATATCAAATTGACTAAAATAAATGAAAATAAGAGACTATACTTTCACTTAAGGATACTTTGAAATGTTAATCACGCTTTGGAAAGTTTATTCCAAGTTCGTCATAAAATCTACAACTTTAAACATTTGTTCTGAAAAAATGGATAGGATGCAATAACGGAAAAAAACACCCTTTTACTTCACCTGTTCCTCTTGACTGTTCACAATGGCCAGATGCCCCCCCAATGTGATGCAGTGATCTCGACTCTGACTCCAGGTCTTTCTAGTGGAGGAGACGAAGTAGCACTTCCCACTGTTGTGAGCCCACCCATCAGGACAGACCCTAGAGGTGGCTACAGTCTCACACACAAATGTATGCAGATTCTTGCAGGAGTTGTCACGCCATCGTCCAGATTTGGTGAAAAGTGCACAGTTCTCCCCAGAAGGGTCTTCCTCCTTTCAGTTATCTGGTTCATCCTGCCAATCAGACCTTTTCTGCCAGAATCTGTGAACAAAGGGTGGATGGAGTAAACACAATGCACCATGATGTAGACATGCTCCAGTGACGTGCGGTGAGGTTCGTGGCTGGTGAGGCACTGACTTTTTCAGAGTCAAATTTACAAATACATAAACCCAATTTAGGAGAAGAGGTAGCACTTCCCACTGTTGTGAGCCCACCCATCAGGACAGACCCTACAACCAGAGGTGGCTACAAACACACATGACAACACTGATCAGTGGGTAGTGCTGTCACTATGTTTTACCAATGCAGCCTTTTGAGTACTGTGTAACATCATGTCAAACAGCATGCTGTTTACATTAAATGAAAGTACAAGTCAGCAATTGTCGCTAAATGTTACCTTCTTAAACTTTCTGGGGGAGGTGGAAAGTTCTTTCTATGCTTGTTTCACATTTGACTAAATGCATAATCTTCATTTGAAACTTACCATGAAGAGACAATAGGAGGTTAGAAGCAGATTGATGTAGATTATTTGCAGCTGCAGTTAAATCCACTTCTACATAAATGGGAGAAATTGAATAATGTCTTAAACACTTCCTGAAAGTATGTTCCATTTTAATAATCAAAATGATGATTTCACAAATCCTATGATATAAGTGTAAATAAGAATACTTCAAAAATACATGGCTAAATCTCACACGTTTATCATTTCCAGTTTAGTAACTCTACATATTTCATCTGCCTCTGTGTCCTCCCCAAACAGAACACCTGATTTAGGTGGTGGCATGTTTCCTCAACTCAGACACACAACACCTTATAAAGCATCTCCATGGTAACTTATTTGTTCATCGTGTTCTAGTAGTGGACACATTTTCTATGATTAATATTTAATCTGGGAAGGCACCGGAACACTTTATATTTACACACTATGTATATTAACATATTTGTATCGCATTTCCGTAAATATTTTTTTTTTTCTAACTTAACATTGAAACTGAAGGTTTCAGGAAGTTTTGTCAGGAATTCCCCAGCAGCTCCAGTTATATTTGTTAATGAACAAAACATTAACCCTAACAAAACATGAACCCTAACAAAACATTGTGTGGTGCCAGGAATTCCCCAGCAGCCCCAGTACTGGTATTGGTTAAGTACCACCTCAACGCGATGCATGCGTTGGTCGGCGAGGGGAGTTAAAGTGGAATGCGCCAAACCACCCTCACTGAACAACGTAGGCCCCTCATTAAGTCTGCCTGTGACAAGTTGACTAGCTCAGTTGCTAAATGGCTTGCAAAAAACTGTAAACCGAATATTGTTGATGACAATGGGTTCACCGAAGTTGTGCGAGTGGCAACGGGGGACTCGAGCAACAAAGCACTGCAAAGACGCAGAATAATGACAAAAATCCACGAGCAGTAAAAAAAAAAAAAAGGAAAATGACTTGGCTGCTACGAAACATCAGGCGCTGACAGGGGATCACTGGACTTCTGTGAGTAACGATAACTACCTGGGTGTAACTGCACATCTGATCACCGACGAATGGAAGTTAAAGTCGTGTACACTAACGTGCATGAAAACAGAAGAGCGCCACTTTGCAGAGGCATGTGCACAACAGTTCCAAACTGTTGCAAGCAACTGGGCAATTGAAGACAAAACGACCACTATAGGGATAGACAGTGCACGTAATATGATAGCCGCGGCTAGACTACTGTAAAAGGGCATTTAGAGGCATTAGATTGTGTCATGGTGTGGTTAATGGTTGTTTGACAAAAAAGAGAAAAATGTTCAAACATCCTATAAAAACAATGGCTAAGAAGCCCAAATAATTTCTGTTTGATTTAAAAAGAAAAGAAAAATGTTTTATTCAACCATACAATGGCTAAGAAGCCCAAATTCTGTTTAGGATGAAGATTATATTAATGTTCCATATGGAATAGCAAAGATAACTGCTAAAGAACTGCTCAGTTGCAGCACCATTGTTTTTTTTATGAATAAAAAAAGAAAACATGTTGATGGTATATATCCGTCTTTTGTCATAAATCTTTTTGTTCTAAAAAATAAATACAGAGAAAATCGGTAATATGTGATTAATCTGATAAAAAATTTGAATCATTTCACAGCCCTAATTTATAGTGCATTCACATTTCATATTGAGGTATTTGCCAGTTTTTTTTAGATAGTTCTGGTATCATTTTTTATTAGAAACAAGGTCATGTGAAGGTCAGATAAACACACCTTTAGTTCCCACTAGCCACCCAAGCTGTGGTCCGGGACAGAGCCCTCCCCCAAGATGTAAGAAAAGCTTTCACAGCATGGCATCGCCAACTACACCTCCAACAGACACCTGTTAGCTTGCTAGCAAGCTTTTATCAGTGCAAACTGAGTGTTTGGTGTTTTTTCCATGCCTTTTAGGAAGTGAGCATGCTAGTTTTAGACCCAAACTCCTACTGTTGCTTCAAATGATCTGTTTTCAGATTCTGGCTTAGAGGCCTGTAGGACAGGATGAGCCAGACAACTGGAAGGTGGAACCGGCGGGGGAAGACTGTGTTTGCCTCTTTAAGGAGAATGGCACGACAACTCCTGCAGGAAAACATACAGATTTGTGTGTGAGACACTTGTCCCTGAATAAGACCCACAGAGTGTTTGAGAAGTGTTTGCATTTCGTTTCCATTGTATTTTGCTATGTGTAGTGCTACAGTCTTTGACAATGGGCTTTGCCACATATTGCAAAATAGATACTTGGATTTCCCCTTTTTTATGTAAAACTGTCGTGTACCTGCTGCTGAACTGATGAAGCAAGCTCTTAATAAACTTCATATGTACTAAGATGATGACTTTGAGAAGGCTCTCTGAAGTAGGTAGACTTACAATTTGACACGTTTTTGCTGTAAGAGACTAATGTAGTTTTAGAACTCACTTTGACTTCACGAGCTATGGAATGGCCCAGCCTCTTGCCTGGGCTGCTAAGACATGCTTATACCATATGAGGGCCTATGTTTGCAGAGCATGTGCCAACAACTACATTTAAAGATGGGTCTTTTCCCAAAATATCTCAGACCTGATTAGTTATATTTTAAATAAAAATCTCTTAAGATTCAGCTCTATATAGGATGATGGTGTGTAGAAGAAATGTCTTTGCAATGGCATGAGGTGACCTCGGAGTTGCACTTGTTTTCTCAATATGGATACATGCTGCCATCTAGTGTTAATAAAAATAACTACCTTAACCAAATGTCTTCAGTTATTATGGACTAATGTAAACAGCATAAATGGTTTCTACATCCACATTTGCCAGGTTCATCTCCATTTCTGTTGAAGAGGCTGAGCTCTCAAAGTCACTAAGGTGATATCTCCAGTTCCCATTCCAAAGCTTTGTGAACTGACAGAGTAAAGTCCCTATAGACATACTGTATGTGCAGAAGCTGCATGATTGAGCAATAAGGTTCAGAAGAAAAAAAGGTGTGAATAAAGCGCTGATGTGGTGAGACGTGTGAAAGGGCAGGGTTTCAGTCCCCTCTTAACTTCCTGTAGTCTGTAGAGGTCTTACTCAGTGTGTGATCGCTAAGCTAACATGTCTCTCATTAGTGCACATTAATCATTATTATTCTGGTGTCAGAATGGACCGTGTCAGGAAGGACTCCTCCGCTGATTATTCTCCTAATACGATGTGCTGTAAGTAACATCAGATTTTACTCTTGCAATTAAACATGGTACAAATACTGTTCATAGGCTGTATCTGTTATATGTCATATATTTTCGTCATATTTGTTACTGTATTTCAGCTGTAGGAAGCTGATTCATTAGTTGAGGTAATGATGTAGTTATTAATTTAATAATTGATGAGTTTTATTTCACACAGTGTCTAGCTCCAGGCTCCCTGAGGCCACAGATCCTCTGTGTGCCGGTGGCGGAGAAGGAGAAGTTTCCAAGTCCAGAAGGGTTACTCTGGCTCTTGGTATCGGCCTCGGCCTGCTTTTCACCCTTAAAGCTCTTGCTGCAGTGATACACCTCTGTGAGTTTAAAATTCAAATTCACTTGCCTTATTCACATGACAAATAGAACACTTGCATTGCCAAAGCAGTCATTATATACAAAGAACAACAAATTAAAACATAAACATAGATACAGAGGTAGGGAAGGCACAGGTGATTCGTTTAATAGAAGTATAATCATTTTCTGCTCACACTTTATTTCATGGTACATTATGGTAATTATCTAGTACTTATATCTGAGCTCCTCTTAGTGCTTGTACACATTTGGGTCACACTTTGTTTGGATGGTTTCCTACAGACAGTCTACAAAGGCTCGGATTAGAAACAAAGATTCTGCTGAAACTCTTTTAACGACAGTTTATGATTAAGGGGTTGGGTTTGGTTAAGGAGATGTTCAGTGAACAATTAGAAAGATTTAACTTGAATTTCAACAAACCATCTGTGAAGTCTCTTGAGGCGGACTGTACAAACCCAGTGGTGTGATTATCTCTGCCTGTTCAGCTCAGAGCTGTTTATTTCCGCTCCGGTCGATCTTATCTTGCACCTGTGCCTGGCATACTTCCTCACCTCAGTTCTTTTTCACATTACAGGAAGCGTTTAAATAAATGGCGAAAGAGATATGAAATACGTCTTCATATGTAATGTAATGATCCGTAATTAATACAACATTTCTGAATGAAAAGAATTCTGAATTCTGAATATGCCTGTGCCTTTATGACGTATAATGCATGGATTTCCTGTATGGTATAGTGTAACACACGCATGATTCTGACCCCTAAATGATTGCATTGTATGCATACTTTGGTAGATACCAATGAACAAGCAAAGCTTCAACTGATGGAAAAACTGCACAGGAATCTGTCAGCAACCTTGAATACCACCGGTGAGTTTGCTGGACACTACTGCTTTTCCTGTCTTTTGTGTATTATTATTTGGATGACAGTGACCTTGTATAACATGCCGTAAAGATAGAAGGTGAACTGAACTGAAAGTTTTGTCCGCTTCTGCAATGTCACACTCTCCAACTGCCATGGTCTTTTTGATAGACTTAATTGCAGGGGTAGAGGACCTACTTGTCAAGCACAAACATTTGTTGACCCTCCAGATGTCTTTTGATGGTAAGTTACAAATAACTTTCCACCTTGAACTTTCCTTGAATTTTACCAAACCATCTGTGAAGTCTCTTGAGGCGGACTGTACAAACCCAGTGGTGTGAGTTTCTCTGCCTGTTCACCTCAAAGCTATTTATTTTCGCCCTGGTTGATCTTATCTTGCCCCCGTGTCTGGCATACATCCTCCCCTATGCATACTTTGCTAGATACCAATGAACAAGCAAAGCTTGTACTTTCATTGAATGCAAACAGCATGGTGTTTGTCATGATGTTACACAGTACTCTAAAGGCTGCATCGGTGTAACATATTGACAGCACTACCCACTGATCAGTGTTGTCATGTGTGTTTGTAGCCACCTCTGGTTGTAGGGTCTGTCCTGATGGGTGGGCTCACAACAGTGGGAAGTGCTACCTCTTCTCCTCCACTAGAAAGACCTGGAGTCAGAGTCGAGATCACTGCATCACATTAGGGGGGCATCTGGCCATTGTGAACAGTCAAGAGGAACAGGTGAAGTAAAAGGGTGTTTTATTCCTTATAGCATCCTATGCATTTTTTCAGAACAAATGTTCAAGTTGTAGATTTTATGAAGAACTTGGAATAAACTTCCCATAGTGTGATTAACATATCAAAGTATCATATCATCAAACATTTCATCATTTCACTAAAGGTTTATTTGACTTAATTTGATATATTTCTGAATATGTTAGGAATAAATATCTGTGGTCTCCCATTAGTATTTTCTATCCAAAAGTGCCATTGAGAAAGTCTGGATGGGACTGAGTGACCTGGAGACAGAGGGACAGTGGATTTGGGTGGACAGCACACCTCTCAATGACACTAGAGCAGTGTAAGACATGCCTCATACGTTCTCAACACAACCACATTACACTTACTTATATGTGTCAATAGTCTACATACTGTTCCATGTACAATGATGTAAACATGCAGTGATGCATTCAAATGTATCGATCTGGTTGTGCTGTTCAGCAGTGAATAGAGGCGCTGCTACTGTCCTGCTATTCTCATGGTTACACTTGTAAGCACAGCAAACTTGTGCTTGTCAGTCAGACGCAGCACAAAGACTCTGGTGGCCGTAGGTTTGACACAGAACAGCCTCACTGCCATTGCAGATGCAGAATTGTGTTTGTGCTGCCGACCTTTCTTCAGTGAACTTAGAGACGGACAGATATGTAGTATAACTGTTCATCATCTTCCATAGAGAGCATGTCTACATCATGGTGCATTGTGTTTACTCCATCCACCCTGTTTGTTCACAGATTCTGGCTGAAAAGGTCTGATTGGCAGGATGAACCAGATAACTGGAAGGGGGAAGACCCTTCTGGGGAGAACTGTGCACTGTACACCAAACAAGGAGACTGGCTTGACCACTCCTGCAAGAAGCTGCATACATTTGTGTGTGAGACGGTAGCCACCTCTAGGGTCTGTCCTGATGGGTGGGCTCACAACAGTGGGAAGTGCTACCTCTTCTCCTCCACTAGAAAGACCTGGAATCAGAGTCGAGATCACTGCATCACATTAGGGGGGCATCTGGCCATTGTGACCAGTCAAGAGGAACAGGTGAAGTAAAAGGGTGTTTTTTTTTCGTTATTTGATCCTATCCATTTTTTCAGAACGAAATGTTTAAAGTTGTAGATTTTATGACGAACTTGGAATAAACTTTCCAAAGCGTGATTCACATTTCAAAGTATCCTTAAGTGAAAGTATAGTCTCTTATTTGTATTTATTTTAGTAAATTTGATATAATTCTGAATATGTTAAGATTAAATATCTGTGATGTCTCCCATTAGTATTTTCTATCCCAAAGTGCCATTGAGTATTTATACTGGATGGGACTGAGTGACCTGGAGACAGAGGGACAGTGGATTTGGGTGGACAGCACACCTCTCAATGAGACTGGAGTCGTGTAAGACATGCCTCATACGTTCTCAACACAACCACATTACACTATCTTATATGTGTCAATAGTCTACATACTGTTCCATGTACAATGATGTAAACATGCAGTGATGCATTCAAATGTATCGATCTGGTTGTGCTGTTCAGCAGTGAATAGAGGCGCTGCTACTGTCCTGCTATTCTCATGGTTACACTTGTAAGCACAGCAAACTTGTGCTTGTCAGTCAGATGCAGAACAAATACTATGATGGCTGTAGGTTTGACACAGAACAGCCTTACTGCCATTGCAGATGCAGAATTGTGTTTGTGCTGCTGCCCCTTCTTCAGTGAACTTAGAGACGGACAGATATGTAGTATAACTGTTCATCATCTTCCATACAGAGCATGTCTACATCATGGTGCATTGTGTTTACTCCATCCACCCTGTTTGTTCACAGATTCTGGAAGAAAGGGTCTGATGGACAGGATGAACCAGATAACTGGAAGGGGGAAGACCCTTCTGGGGAGAACTGTGCAGTTTTCACCAAATTTAAAGGCTGGCAGGACAACTCCTGCAAGAGGCTGCATACATTTGTTTGCGAGACAGTAGCCACCGAATAGACTGGATTAGATTGAATATTCAGCTGCTACATATGGAGGCTTTTAAAAAAATATATTTTCATTAAATTTAGTTATTGCTTCACTATGGTTATAAGGAACCACTTTCCAGACCAACAAAGGTTTATGTGTGTTCTTCTTTCTGTGCTTTGCTGAAATGCAATATTTTATTAAAGGACCGTATCTTGGTGAATGGAATTAATCCGACTCCACTCAATTTAGGAACTCAGCCTTAGTCCCTGTTCTTTTAATGCTTTTTCTGAGAACAGGGGCGGTTTGTCCATAAGGGCGATTTGGGCGACGCACTGCCAAACAGGAAAAGGACAGATTTTCTTTCTGTCCGATTCTACCACAAGACCGTCTCATCTGCCTCTGAATGTTATTGTCCAATCAGGCTTAAGTCGTGCTTCAGATGGTCCCGCCCCTTTTGGGGCGATTTTGGTCGAATTGAAAATCGCCCCAGACCTCTCTGATAGGCCCTCATGTAAAATCCATTTTTTTTTTTCACAAAACAGGGCTCTCAATGGAATCTCTATGGCTTCCGGGAGGGCTCGCCCCACCGTCCTTTCGTCATAACACTGAGTTATTTTCTATGTGATGACTTATTTTGCTTTTGTAAGCCAATACTTTCAAGATCAGTCAATAAATATTGTTGGTTTTGACTCATATGTTGCCCCCTTCTTTATGTTGTTACTAGACATATCATGTGTCCTGTTAGGCTATTTTACATCATACAACATTTGAGTAATGTGAATAATGAATAAGTGGGATCATTTATTGTGGAGCCACATCATGTTTGCTTATGAAGGCTCCTGGATGCAACTTTCTTCCATAGCTTTCCACCAGTAACTATAGCTACTGTATGTTTTAAAGGAAAACGCTGAATCTTTTGCCACTACAATTTTAAAGACGTTATTTATTTTGCTTGACACCATGATTTTTTCATCGAGGGCAAGGACAAGTGGTTAGGAAAAAACGATGGGACAGACTATCTGACTGCAGCCAACCCCCCCCCCCCCCCCCCCCCCCCCCACACACACACACACACACACACACACAGGGACAGGCAACCCATGAGCAAGAATGAAAACCTCTTGTCTACAGTGCCCCTAGTGGCCATGTTATGTAAGGGATGGTACTGGTCCCCTAATTCCTCATTCATCCGTAATCAAATTTATGTACATGGCATGATTGACATATTAGGCTTCAGTGCCCCACTATGCTACCCTCAAACATACGGGAGATGCTTGGGAGGACAGGATCCTGGTGGTGCAGTGGTAAGTTTGCAGTTTGCAGTTGATGGTCAGAGGTCACCCACTGTGGTGAAGTGAGTGAGTCATGCATCTGACCTGTCCAAACAGAGCCCTTGGGCAAGCATTCCAGTGCATATATACAGTGCTGTGTGTGTGTGTGTGTGTGTGTGTGTACGTACACAGAAGTATCTTATGGTGGGTTCAGAGTCATGGAGACAAGGAGCTTGTGTTCTGCATTGCAGTTGAGTCGGACCACTGAAAAAAGTCTATCATATCCCATATTTTCCCAAAATATTTTAGACCCGATTATTTATATTTTAGATTCCAATCTCTTAAGATTCAGCTCTCTATAGGATGATGGTGTGTAAAAGAAATGTCTTTGCAATGACAGGAGGTGACCTTGAAGTTCCACTTGTTTTCTTAATATGGATACGTGCTGCCATCTAGTGTTAGTTAAAAGAACTGCCTTAACAGCAGAAATGGTTTCTACATCCACATTTGACAGGTTGACCTAATCAAAGCCTCAGTTATGAAAGATATCATATAACAACCTCAGTCAATAATGATGAAGGTGGTCAATCAATTTTCTTCAAATGTCCATATACATTTTTTACTTTACACATCCTTGTGATCATGGTAATTATGCATTTGTGTTGAAGAGGCTGAGCTCTCAAAGTCACTAAGGTGATATCTCCAGTTCCCATTCCAAAGCTTTGAGAACTGACTGAGTAAAGATCCTATAGACATACTGTATGTGCAAAAGCTGCATGATTGAGCAATAAGGTTCAGAAGACATTTACAAAGAGAGTAAAACAAAGGTGTGAATAATGCGCTGATGTGGTGAGACGTTTGAAAGGGCAGGGTTTCAGTCCCTCTTTAACTTCCTCATGATACTAACAGTCTGTAGAGGTGAAGTCTAACTCAGTGTGTGACCGCTAAGCTAACACGTCTCTCATTAGCGTACATTAATCATTATTAAACTAGTGTCAGAATGGATCATGTCTATGGAAATTGTCATCGGCCTGCAGTCAGGAAGGATTATTCTCCTAATACGATGTGCTGTAAGTAACATCAGATTTGACTCTTGCAACCGGCTATTGATGATTAATCATGGTACAAATACTGTTCATAGGTTAGGTCGTGTTTATCTTGTAATACTTCATACTGTATTTCAGCTGTAGGAAGCAAAAATGATTCATTAGATGAGGTAAATATGTAGTTATTAATTCATTAATTTATGAGTTTTATTTCACCCAGTGTCTGACTCCAGGCTCCCTGAGGCCACAGATCCTCCGTGTGCCGGTGGCGGAGAAGGAGAAGTTTCCAAGTCCAGAAGGGTTGCGTTGCTTCCTCTGGCTCTTGGCCTCGGCCTCGGCCTGCTTTTTACCCTTCCAGCTCTTGCTGCAGTGGTACACCTCTGTGAGTTTCACATTCAAATTCAGTTCAGTTCCTTTTCACATTACAGGAAGCGTTTGAATAAATGGCGAAAGAGATATGAAATACATCTTCATATATAATGTGATGATTCGTATTTAATACAACATTTCTGAAAGAAATGAATTCTGTATTCTGAATATGCCTGTGCCTTTATGACGTATAATGCATGGATTTCCTGTATGGTATAGTGTAACACACGCATGATTCTGACCCCTAAATGATTGCATTGTATGCACCCTTTGGTAGATACCAATGAACAAGCAAAGCTTCAACTGATGGAAAAACTGCACAGGGATCTGTCAGCAACCTTGAATACCACCGGTGAGTTTGCTGGACACTACTGCTTTTCCTGTCTTTTTTGTATTATTATTTGGATGACAGTGACCTTGTATAACATGCCAGAAAGATAGAAGTTGAACTGAACTGAAAGTTCACTGTGAAGTCTCTTGAGGCGGACTGTCCAAACCCAGTGGTGTTTTTCTGCCTGTTCAGCTCAGAGCTGTTTAGTTTCGCTCTGATTGATCTTATCTCGCCTGATTGATAAAGTTGCAGCTGCATGCATTTGTGTTGTCGCCCCTGTGTCTGGCATACTTCCTCCCCTCAGTTCTTTTTAACATTACAGGAAGTGTTTCAATAAATGTCAAAAGAGATGTTAAATACATCTTCATATGTAATGTAATGATCCGTAATTAATACAACATTTCTGAATATCAGCAGAGTGGTAATATGCCAGTGCCTTTGGGATGTACAGTATAATGTATGGATTTCCTGTATGGTATAGTGTAACACATGCATTATTCTGACCCCTAAATTATTGCATTGTATGCATACTTTGGTAGATACCAATGAACAAGCAAAGCTTCATCTGATGGAAAAACTGCACAGGAATTTGTCAGCAACCTTGAATACCACTGGTGAGTTTGCTGGACACTACTGCTTTTCCTGTCTTTTTTGTATCATTATTTGGATGACATTGACCTTGTATAACATGCCATAAAGATAGAAGTTGACCTGAACTGAAAGTTTTGTCCACTTCTGCAATGTCACACTCTCCAACCGCCATGTTCTTTTAATAGACTTAATTGCAGGGGTAGAGGACCTGCTTGTCAAGCACGGGAATTTGTTGAACCTACAGATGTCTTTTGATAGTAAGTTTCAAATAAAGATAATGCATTTAGTGAAATGTGAAACAAGTATAAAAAGAATTTTAAACTTCACCCAGAAAGTTTAAGAAAGGTATTTTTAGCCACAATTGCTGACTTTCATTAAATGCGAACAACATGGTGTTTGACCAGGGGCGGCTTGTCCATAAGAGCGATTGGTGCGAAGCACTGCCTACGGGAAAAGGAAAAAAATAAAAAATAAAAAACTCCTGATGTATAAATGCAATTTCCTTGTAAGTCGCTTTGGATAAAACCGTCTGCTAAATGACTAAATGTAAATGTTATATTTTTTTTCTGTCGGATTCTACCACTAGACCGTCTGATCTGCCTTTGAATGTCATTGTCCAATCAGTTAACAGCTAAGCTGTCAGGCAAAAGTCGTGCTTCAAATGGCCCCGCCCCTTCTGGGCGATTTGGGGCGAAATGAAAATCGCCCCAGACCTCTCCCATTGACTCCCATGTTAAATCCATTTTTTTCACAAAACAGCGCTCTCAATGCATTCTCTATGGCTTCCGGGAGGGCTCGCCCCTCCATGCCGTGTCATAAGTAATGGACGTGAAAGCGTATGAAAACGTCATACAGCTTCGACAGAGGCATTGTCACTACCGGATGGTAGTCCGCTACCCGATGGTAGTCGCGCACATCGCGCATTGCTCAGAAACAAACGGTTTACGGCAGAAGGCTCAATGTAAACATATATCATAATGTGGGTATATTTAATGTAATATTTAATTATTAAAAGTGTGGAGACGGAGTAAGGGTAAAAGGCAAATAGTTTGTATTATGAAGAAGTAAGAAAATATAGCAGTAAGTAAAACAAATAAAGCATTGATGTGCTAGCCAATAGAACTTGACAGGGAGAACAAAAGAGGATATCCAGTATATCTTTAACTTCTATATTATACAAACGTTAAGAACTTACAGCTGTATACAATGACCAAACTTCTTAAAGTATACCGTCTTTCGCGAACTTCCACCAGCTGTAGCTAGCGATTGTATTCCGCTGTCGACAGTGTCGCAAAGTGACGCGTGCGCGACTACCATCGGGTAGCGACTGATCGGGTAGTGCGCATGCGCTCTTACTATCCTGTAGTTTTCTCTTTATTAATACCATGGTTCAACAAATAATGTAAAGGTTAAATAATAATCCACTTAAGCTGAGAAGTTAACAAAAAATATTCCACTATTCCACAAGGATAGGTTGATAAATTAACAAAAGCAGAAATAAATAAAGCATTTGAAACGTGTCCCACTCTTCAACAAAGAGGCATATTGAACTAATGTTTACAGTTCAACTCACAGTACAGAAGTTACATTGCGAATAGCACCAACAGCATCTACAGCATCAGTAACCGCCTAAGCAGTGCACTGGTTTCAGCCACTTTATCTATAATAACTGTGTCGTTGCTTATAGACATGAGGATTTCCTTCTCTGTGCACATTAACATGAAAGCCTCCAAATGGTCCTGACTCAATGAGCTTCGTACCCTATTCTTCACAAATTTTAAGGTTGAGAAGCTTCTCTCACATGCAACCTGTGTGATGAACACAGGTTGCATGTGAACAGAAACTTATATGCTAACTAGTGCTGTCAAACGATTAAAATATTTAATCGCGATTAATCGCATTTATGTCATAGTTAACTCAAAATGAATCGCGATTAATCGCAATTTTTTATCTATTCTAAATGTCCCTTCGTTTATTAATTTTTTCCATCATTTTATTTTTATTTTAATGCCCTTATCAACATGGAAAAGTGGATTGGCTTGCTTTATGCGAATGTTTTATTTTATTGAAAACCAACATTGCCAAACAGAGCGGTACAAAATAAAATTATAAAGTGCACATTTCAGGTAAACAAGGCCTATAGTGCAGTTAAATGATGGCTTAATATTTTCTTTTTTTCAAGTTTGCTGGGAACATAGCAGTCAGGCCTCTTATTTCAGAAACAATGAACCGTAACAGTTAGGTTACCAATAAAAGGTAAGCCTACTACTTATTTGCTTTCAGCCAGCTGCCTGTTGACATTTTCGGACAACAGTGAAACTTGCTTCTTTTACACAACACAACTTTTAAAAGTAAACTTTCCATTCAGAAGCTTTTTATCATCCATTTCGCCGTATCGCGCTCACCATTCACTCAAACCGTAACGTTAGCATACTACACAGTTTGCGAGGCCAAAAAGAACGTTAATCTAAAAAAAAAAAAAAAAAGAAAAAAAAATTCGCGTTAATCTCGCGATAAAAAAATTAACGGCGTTAAAATGGGTTTGCGTTAACGCCGTTAATAACGCGTTAAACTGACTGCACTAATGCTAACCCAATGACATGATAAGCATCTGTGAGGAGGTTGCACTGTGAGAGTAGCTATTAAATGGACACAAATGGCACAGTTTTTGCAGGAGGAACAGGTCCTGCTTTCAAGTTCCATCTCTGGTAATATTTTGCTTGCGAATAGGTTGACAACGCTACAACGATATTAACCAACGTTACAACGTTAGCCTAATAGTTACGTTGCTAATCATTAGGCCTATGTCTCTCTTTACCAGTCGCCACTTGTGTTTGTCCTCTTGAAAATAAATCGGTAAGCTTGGCACATTTGGCAGCATCCTCCTCCAATGCCTTTCTTTTTTTCAACCTGGCTTTTTCAGCCCCTCTTCCTCCCATCCATCCTCTCTGACGCATATCGTTGGGGTAGGGCCGGCCCAGCTATCGGTAGTCTGAGAAAACTTTTTGGAAAAGACGGGCTATGGACCCAACCAACTCTATTTGGGAGGGGAGAACTCCCTCGCATGGTACAACCCATGCAGAGGCTGCGGTGTCAGAATGCGGAACGTGTGTAGCCTACTTTAAGAGAAGATGGACTAATGTGACAAATGTCAAAAAATAAAATTCTCGACCGGCCCAGAAGTGAAGCGGCCCACCGGGAACTCTCCCGATTACCCACCCCGGGCCTGTGTTCAGTGCAACAACTCGATTCGCTCTTTGACAGAGACTCCTTTTTAGTCGGCGTACTAATGAAGGTAAATTGATAACAAAACAGTTAGGATTTCCTAGACCAAATGTATCCGTTCAACAGGTTTCTACACAGGGAGGGAAATCCTACATCCAAGAATTGGAACGAAAGAAAATCGCGGTCGTGAAGCGGCTAACGCGGTCTATATACCAGTCACTTTTCATAGGTTTCACAGTGTGTTTCACAGTTCGCTTCTTGCACTAACACTGAATTATTTTTTATGTGATGACTTATTTTGCTTCTGTAAGCCAATACTTTCAAGATCAGTCAATAAATATGGTTGGTTTTGACTTATATGTTGCCCCCTTCTTTATGTTGTTACTGGACATATCATGTGTCCTGTTAAGCTATGTTACATCATACAATATTTGAGACATGTGGATAATGAAAAAGTGGGATCATTTAATGTGGAGCCACATCATGTTTGCTTATGAAGGCTCCTGGATGCAACTTTCTTCCATAGCTTTCCACCTGTAACTTGCTACTCTAGCTTTGTAGCAACAGGGGAAATATTACTGTTGTGTGCTGCCAATAGTGGACAAAAAGGTATTGCTGTATGAGTTAATCAGCTAACTTAATGTACCTACTGAATGGGTCGCCTTTATTATCATTATCAAAAAAATTGCCCCTCTTGAGAATTTTTTCAGGAGCCGCCACTGTGTTTGATATGATGTTACACAGTACTCTAAAGGCTGCATCGGTGAAACATAGTGACACCACTACCCACTGATCAGTGTTGTCATGTGTGTGTTTGTAGCCACCTCTGGTTGTAGGGTCTGTCCTGATGGGTGGGCTCACAACAGTGGGAAGTGCTACCTCTTCTCCTCCACTGGAAAGACCTGGAAACAGAGTCGAGATCACTGCATCACATTAGGGGGGCATCTGGCCATTGTGAACAGTCAAGAGGAACAGGTGAAGTAACACTAACCCATGTAAACAAAAGAATGTTGAAATGTTAAGATTTGAACATGAAAGACTGTGGGAAAAATAACACTCATGGCAACAGTATTGTAGCAATGAGCGGGGCTAAAGCTTCTCCTGGCATTTACCATGCCATCTATTAAGACGGAGGACACAGACACAGGATGGGGGAATCCCTCGGGGCTTCACTAATGTACAGAACACACACGGCAGGGGTAGACATGCTAATACAGAGGGAAACTACACCAGGCATGTACATGCAGCACACCGATTCATAATCGCTAACAAAAAAGGCATGCTAGCACTGATCAGTGTCGCCATTGGTGTTAGTAGCCACCTCTGGTTGAAGGGTAGGGTGACCAGATTTCCCGGACCTAAAACCGGGACACTTTGCGCGTGACCGTAATGCTCGTGCACGCACACGCTTTTTATCCTGAACATGTGCCAGCCCAGGTCAGACATAGACAGATTTTGCCAACAGCACACGTAGGCCTACTGTTCACAACATAATGGGGTATCTCAGTTAATATTCATGCATTTTCTATGTAGCCTACATATTTAAGAAATAATATTAAAAGACATTGAGTGAGTTTTGTGTGGGAGCAACTTTATTTTTCAGAATTAAAGCATTCTTTTGGAAAATGCACCCACTGAACTTGTGAAAAAGTTTTTGAAAAGGTATTTTTCATTGCATGGCAATAGACAAACTATTTTGAACTGCTGCCACAGGCTTGAACTAAAGTTATGGTGACACTTTACAGTAAGGGTACATGAATTATTAATTATTATTGTGCTTTACTTCATTCCTTTTATATCTTATGAATCATCAGGAATTGACATGAGTTCATAGCCTCTCATTCATGACCTCATGCATGAACAACACATCAACTTAGGTGGGTACATTATTATGCACAAGTTGTGTTCAAATCAGAATTTGCGCAGTGATGACCACATTGTTTTGCATAAAAAGAAATAATCATTATCATACTTATTAAATCATAATTCATAATGATGTGCCGTACCTAATGCTTTAGTTGTGTTGTTCATTTATGAGGTCACGAATGACATACTATGAACAGGTCAATTCCTGATGATTCATGGGATATTAAGGAATGCAGTAATACATAAATCATTAATGACATAATGCATAATAATACATATACTACATCAATGAATTCATGCTTGAATTCATGATAAGTGTATCCTGTACCCTTAGCTTAAAGTGTTACCAGTGTTATTCTAACAACACACACAAACACCCTATTGGAAACATTCATTCCGTATATTTGTTAGAGGAGTGAATTTTAAAGTATCATTTTATTGGCTAAAAGCCTGCTGTGAAATTGCGCATGGACTTCGCGGAGGAAGGGGTAAGCCCTTTGCAAAATCTTTAGTGAATGCTGACTTTCTCTTCGGCATTGTCGTAGTGTAGCCAGGGATGGATTAACAAACGGGCCTACCGGGCCCAGGCCCAGGGGCCCATGAGCTCAGGGGGCCCCTAGGCCAGAGCCTCTGCGTGAAGTTGCTGTTATGTATCTCTTATTTGTGGTTGAAAAAGGTGTATTTTATTCATTTGCTAATGGCTTTAATTAAGTGTACCTGTGCTGTGTTAGAAAAAGCTAGATTAATGCGACAGTGATCAAGCATGACTTTTTGGGACTGCTTGGGATACCTTATGCTATATATGCCCTTAAAATGGCAAACCTGTCTCTGTCATGGTTTTCATCATTTTTAGGGGGAAATCGTCAGTAGCAATCTATAACAAAATTATACTGTATGCTTATCGTACATACACTATAGAAACTATTAAAAAAACGATTCAATTAAATGAATAATTTCTTATTATCTTTGTTATTTTTGTCCTATACAGATATGCAATTATGATTGCTGGGTAATATGTATCTTGTTGTCCAATGTCAAGTCTCTATTTGATCATGTGATGAGACGATACGATATTGCTAGTTTAGGCGCAGAATCTGAAAGTCAAGACCTACAAGCAGGCACAGTAGGCTACACCTGCCGGACGACACCTTTCAAACATAAAAGTGGTGATGCATGAATTGATTTTTCAATGGACTGGATAGCCAGCCCATTCAGCCTCTCCTGCCCCATGCTGCCCCTCAGGTAGGTCTTAATCAGTTTCAATTTGGAAAAGAATCACTCGGCTGTTGCCCTGTCACATGTAATGTCAGAAACAAGTAGCAGGGCAGTGCACACCTCACCGAAGATGGATGTACAGAACACAGAGTAAACTTTGACCTGTTTACTTTCCCAATACAATAGCCAAAGTATCTAATTTGACCGTAAAATCCAACACATTGGTTGTGTTTGTGTGTGTGCGTGTGCGTGCGTGTTTTGCGGAAGCACAATTATTTTTTTCGCGGAGGAGGGGGGGGCCTTCAACATGTCCAGGCCCAGGGGCCCGTGGTTTCTTAATCCGTCCATGAGTGTAGCCTAGCTAGTGATATACCGGTAGCCTGACCGTTAAAACGAGACATATAAGAAGAGGCTTTGCAACAATGTTTACAAATATACATTGTAACGCTGGCTGCACAGATTATGCAGACGCAGACCGCTACGATTGACTGACACACACACACACACACATTGTTCAAATCATAGGCTGGACGCTTTATTAGTCGTTCTACATGGGTTTAGTTAATGATCGGGCTATAATAAGACCACATCGGCAATGTAATCGCTGACAACCGGGACAATTTCATAGTGGTTGGTGTAAACCGGGACATTTTAGGGTCCCGACAGGTTTTTGTCGGGACTCGGGACAAGCAACTCAAAATCGGGACTGTCCCGGTCAAACCGGGACGTCTGGTCACCCTATTGACGGGTCATATAAACACACCTGTTAGTCCCACTCTCTACCCAGGCAATGTATTAGATGAAGGTCCAGCAAAAAACGCGCAAAAATTTAAGAAAAATGTTCACAACCCAACATCGCCAACTGTCTCCAAACACACCCGTTAGCATGCTAGCAAGCTTTTCTCAATTATAGCTGTGCTATTTCGATAGTTAGCATTCTGGTATTAAACCAAACTTCTCTACTGTTGCTTTTACTTGGGCTAAATTAGTTGTGTGACCCGACACTTGACACAATCCTTAAATACCTCTTTTTCAGAGGCACTAAAAATACACTACACTGACCTCTACCAGAGAGATAAACAAAAAAAGAATATATAATATTCTCAGGTCATCCCTTCATCAACATCAACTCATTTATGTAGCACACATGGCTCTATTGAAAAAGAACCAGCGTGACCTCATCACCTCATGAAAGCTCTCCCTCTCTGGCATGTCTGGTGTTGGTCAACATGGATTAATGCATTGTTTGCTTTATTATATAGATTTTCTGAATCAGAATAATTTTGAATGAGTTTTGTGAAATTAGTGGAATTTGCTTTCGGTACAGCATGGTAAGATCAGTTAAATGATGTCAGTGATCAGACAGGCATCACATGACAACAGTGATTAGCAGAACAGACAGTATTCACAGATGCAACAAGACAGAATTTACTGTTATGTAAAAACAACAACAAGGAATTCATCACAGAGTACCAAAGTCACACGTGGCCCTGAGCCCGTCATTGTGTAAATGTCATTTCCAAATAAACAGCCATTCATGGTCAGAATGCGCCCGTGAAATCTGTCCCCTCTCAGACATTCCTGATCAAGAAGGCCAAAGGACAGCTTCACTGGATGGGACTGAGTGACCTGGAGACAGAGGGACAGTGGATTTGGGTGGACAGCACACCTCTCAGTAAGACTGGAGCAGTGTAAGACATGCCTCATACATTCTCAACACATTACAATTGACCGCCTGTCACACACTCGCATGTGCAAACACTTACGTATAACAATAGAAAACCCCCAGCACATTTACATTTATAGTTGATTCACATCCTCATTTGCCAGTCTTGAGGTAGTTGTGTTACAATTTTTATTAGAGACAAGGTCATGTGAAGGACAGAAAAACACACCTTTAGTTCCCACTAGCCACCCAAGCTGTACTCTAGTTCTGTGATAAGGGACTGAGCCCTCCGCCAAGATGTAAGAAACGCCAACTACACCTGCAAAAGACACCTGTTTTCATCAGTGCGATCAGGGTCTTTGGTGGGTTTTGCATGCCTTTTAGGAAGTTAGCTTGAGATTCTTCTGAATAAAGAGTGCATTACAAATAAAATGAATTATAATTATTATTAGTTTCAAACTCCTACTGTTGCTTGAAATGATCTGTTTTCAGATTCTGGCTTAAAAGGCTTGGAGGACAGGATGAGCCAGACAACTGGAAGGTGGAACCGGCGGGGGAAGACTGTGCTTGCCTCTTTAGCACAGGAGAATGGCACGACAACTCCTGCAGGAAAACATACAGAGTTGTGTGTGAGACACTTGCCCCTGAGTAAGACCCACCAAGTGTTTGAGAAGTAGGCAAAGCAGAGACACAGCTGTGCGCTCAGTTTTTTGCATTGCATTTCCTATCTTGGAGGATATTGCAAAATAGATACTTGGATTTCCCCTTTTTTATATTACACTGTAGTTGTGTGTCTGTCTACTGCTGAACTGATGAAGCAAGCTAAGCTCTTAACAAAACCAAACTCTACAGGAAGCACATATATGATTAAATGTCAACATGTAAGTTCCTTTGGATGAAAGCACCTGCTAAAGCAATAAATATGAAATGACTCCGCTTTGTT
>NW_024879836.1:12500-63504 GCF_900700415.2 Clupea harengus | reverse complement strand
CCCACATGTAGTACACTGATATGGCTTTTCCCCAGTGTGGATCCTCAGGTGTCTCTTGAGATCACCCGTCCGAATAAAGGTCATTCCACACTGAGGACAATGATTTAGCTTATCCCCAGTATGGATCATCTGGTGTGTCTTGAGATTAGATTAGAGATTTGGCTGAAAGTTTTTCCACACTGAGAACATTGATGGGGCTTTTCTCCTGTGTGTGTTCGTTGATGTTACAAGTTACAAGTTACAAGTTACAAGTCTTTTATTGTCAGATGCACAGAATGACACAGGGTCAGACTGGGCACTGAAATTCTTAGGACAAGGCACCACACAACAACCTACCATAGCATAACATAGCAAACATAATATAACATAACATAATATGGGGAATGCAGTAAATTGCTGATTCTACGGAATCGTAAGAAACTGGAACGTACACATACACTCTGTACAAGTACTCTGAACATAATTTACATGTAATAACATATAATAACATTACTAAATATACAAGATAAATATACAATACAATATGCTAAAACATATACCAACCTATACATATAATACTAACATATATACATATGACCAGGGCTGAAGTGGAGGGTAAACGCACGTAAACGCCGTTTACGCACCTCTGGAATTTTGGAAATAGCGCTTACGCACCTCTAAATAGCGTTTACGCACCTCTAAGTGGCGTTTACGCACCTCAAAGTTCCCTGCGCCTTGTATTCTGCCGTTGGAATAATCTGAAATAAATTTGGTGTCATTTTAAATCACCTAAAACTAAATTTCATATTGTTGAACATATAAACACCGTAATCTGAATAATTTTCATCTGCGCTGTATTATGGTCTGTGGCCCTCCAATCAGTGCCTTGCGGCTGTGGCAGCGACACCAATCAGGATCCAGGAAGTATGTAAACACATACACGTTGTGGATTAGCCTGCCTGACTACCCGTTCGGAATGAATTCATTAGCCATGGATATCAGGCGATTTTTGAAGAGACCATCAAGTGCTTTCACTCACACAGATGCCCGCAAAGTAAGACTGAAGAAGATCAATTCACATTTTAAAATGTTGTTTTGGTTCGAACAACATCGTATTAAGACAGGGACAAACACTTACGCATATCGCTGCAGATAAGGCTATTTCATTGAAAATTGTAGATATATTCTTTGCAAGCCAGTTAGACATAGCTAAGTGAAATGTTTTAGCTATAGAATCTTCGCGGTCAAGGTCAAATATAAGTGTAGAAGAAGAGCAACAGCAGAACAAGCATAAACTCGACCAGTGGGCTCTCACACGCTCCCTTCATTGAGGCAGAGGTACTGTTTGCCTCCCCTTCGAGGCTTTTTGTCAGATCAGCAAGACTAAATTGATTCTACGCATGCGCCCAACCCAGTTTGTGAGGGATTGCGCAATCTTATCTGTCATCTCCGTTTATTTTTCAGTCTTCAGTTGCTGATCTGCCGTTGACTCTTGTCTTCTCTCCCCTCTTTTCACGCAATTGTTTTGTTGCATTTGCTGCACGTCGCGATGTTTGAATCTTTTTGTGCGAAATACAGCCACACTTTTGACCGTTTACCTTTCGGTATTTTCTCTGTTAAAAGCTTGATGGCTAGTTCTGTTTGTGCTTGTTTGCTCTTCACTGTCATAAGACTGTTGCTATGAAAACACCAATGAGCGTGAGCGACACAGGACAAAGTTTACATTGGAAGCTGGGGCAGTTTTACATGTGCCCCATGGAATCTGCCTAGCGACCGTGTTCAATTGGCTCAGGCACCGAAATGAAGCACCGAAATCTGCGTTGCATTTCGGTCCGGGTAGGTACCGGTTGTATTGGAACCGGTTCCATATTGGTACCGGTTCTCGGTACCCAACCCTAGTGACGAGTGCAAAAGTGTCGATAGTGTGTCAATGTCCAGTTAGCAGCCTGATGGCTCTCGGGAAAAAACTGTTCTCCAGTCTGTGTGTGCGAGACCGGATACTACGGTACCGCCTTCCAGAAGGCAGCGGGGTGAAAAGTCTGAAGGCGGGATGATAGCAGTCCTTTAGGATCCTGCCAGTTTTCCTGAGGCTTCGTGTACGGTATGTGTCCTGCAGGGCTGGGAGCTCCTTACCGATGATGAACTCCGCAGTCCTGACCACACTACGTAGGGCCTTGCGGTCCTTGGCTGTGCAGCTCCCATACCACACTGTGATGTACCCAGTCAGGATGCTTTCTATTGTGCATCTGTAGAAATTGGTGAGGATGACTGAATCCATGCCAAACTTCTTCAGTCTCCTCAGGAAGAAGAGGCGCTTCCGGGCCCGCTTTGACCACCTTTTCTGTGTGAGCAGACCAGGTGAGGTCGTTACTGATGTTGACCCCTAGGAACCTGAAGCAGCTGACCATTTCCACTGCAGAACCGTTGATATGCAGGGGTGCGTGCTCCTCCACCTGCCGTCTCCTAAAGTCCACAATCATCTCTTTTGTCTTGCTGATGTTGAGAGAGAGAGGCTATTATCCTGACACCATGTAGTCAGGGTAGCAACCTCCTCTCTGTAGGCTGATTCATCCTTGCCAGTGTTGAGGCCCACAATGGTTGTGTCATCAGCAAACTTGACAATGAGGTTGGAGCTGTGCGTAGCTACACAGTCATGTGTGAACAAGGAGAACAGGAGGGGCTGAGCACACAGCCCTGGTGGGTGCCTGTGTTGGTGATTACTGTAGATGAGGTGCGGTCACCGATTCTCACTACCTGTGGCCTCCCCGTCAGGCAGTCGAAGACCCATTTGCATAGGGAGGTGCTTAGTCCCAGGTCTACGAGCTTCGAGACGAGTCTGATGGATTGCAAGAGCGGAAGCTACAGCAAAGGTTTTGAAACACTGGGAGCATTCATGTCTGTCCTTCCTTGTGTTCGATTGCTGATGTATGATGACTTCTCTCTACTTTCCTCTGTACTCCTTTTGCTTGAATGGATCCTTTGAACGTCTCCTATATTATTAAAAAATATTTGTTAAATAATATCCTCTTTCTCCTCTATTTGTAACACTGAAAACTATTTATTTTAGATTGACTGGCTATTTGCTAGAATAGTATATCACTTGGAAGTCCCTTAGGCTAAAAGTGATCACCCTGAGACTGCACTGTAAATGTAAGCAGAGATACAGGCACATGAGTTACAGATCTGGAGACAAAATGATGACAGGCATTTTAAATGAAACAGACTGTAAATTATATCCCATCACGAAGGTCTTTCCATGGTATCTCTATTCTCCCAATAGATCTCACATTTAATTGAGTAAAGCAGAAGATAAAGCCAGGGGGTTTTAACTTGTTTTTTAAATCAACTTTGATTCAACCTTAAACAGTAAAAATGTCTGTTCCAATAACATGAAATATTTTTATATACATATATATTTTTTTAAATATCCCATCAGTTATCTAGCTGATGTTACATTCTACTCAATTTAACACATTCAATTATAATAGAAATTATTATTATTGACACAAGTTAGCATTCACAGATATTAACATGAGTTAATATTAACACACGCTAGCAGCTGCCAAATTTGAAGATGGTTCCCTAAGCTAGAGACAGATAGGAGTTAAAAATCTACCGTAGGCAGAAACCCTCTGGGTGCCCTTGAAGCTTCATAGTAACATGATTACATATTCACTGCATATTAACTATATTAATTATTATTAACTACACACATAAAAGTTACAGAGCTTGAGAAAAGATAACGGTAAGCACTTTCTCTCTTTCAAATGTAACAATAATATTATCCCTTGATTAAGGTAGCATGCATATTATGTCTACTCTCTGTACAGATCTCACGTTTCATTGAATAAAGTACAAATTAATTCCAGGTGGTGTAAATATAAATAACACTGCAATTAATATTTTTTTGTTTTGTTTCTCATGATACAAAATAATCTGCAACTTACTTGTAGGTCTAGAAGCAATGAGATCATATTTTAAACCAGATTCATCTTCCTGTTTAATATCCATCAGTGAAGACTTTTCTTCTTTGCAGGTCAAGGTTGGTGATCTTTTTGTTTCAGTCCAGGCACTTCCACTTTTTTACTTGCAGACAGATACTCCTGCAGGAAATGATATGAAAGATGGTCAGCGGTCTTACATTTTCGCAGCAGTGAAAATAAAGAAATTACAGACCTGCGAACGTTAGGGGGGCCCATTCAAATCAACAGAACTTTTTTGAACATTCTGAAGAGCCGTATAATACGATACCCAGTAAAATACTTAAGCACATAACCTGCAAGGACTGTCATGCCTACTTGTTGAGTAATCCTTGACTGTTGGGCAAGATTCAATATCCTGAAAAATATGGACTGAAAAGTGTCTAGTGTAGGCATTTATTTTTCAGTATTTCAAAGTGAATGAGCTGTGAGAGCACAAGAACAGTGAGCGTCTAGCAGCGATTATCATATACATGTATAATGTATGTCAAACGGCGATTACGGCCAAACCAACGAGATTCTAAGTAATATGGAGAAAAAACTTTTTTTGGTACTCCACGTAGATCATAAACCCTTGAATATAAAAACGACCCAGTGAAATCGGTTGAGAAATATAAACGCTATCTATAGTGCTTTTTATCCAGAAAAACTGCAGCTCCATCATTTACTTGCGTCCGTTTACAGACCAGTCATCACCTCGTCATCACGTTAGCACGTCGCAGCAACGGGCTGAGGCGGTCAATGGATCGTCTATGTATATATGTCTATGTGTAATGGGCAACTTCTTCATTTTTTTATTTTAATATAATGTGGCCATATAAAGAAAATATCTCATCATTATTGCGTTAACATATGGACACACATTGGAAAGAAAGTTTTAACACTTGAGTTATCTTCTGAAAGTACATTAAAGAACCACTGAAACATAAGCACTGGACTAAATGCCACAGAAAGATTTTTCCTTTTTTTTTTTACATACACTTTCCTTTTATTTTACTATTTAAAGATTCAATGGATACTGGCCACTATTGCTTAGGCCAATAGCCTATTGAGGCAGTATTGTTTCTGCACCTTAGTGTTCTTAAGGGTCAATAAATAAATGTCTGTGGACACATTTCGCCACCGCTGAAGTGTCCTCTTTTTCAAAAACCCAAATCTGGTCACCCTACGTATAATAAACCGTGATATATACCGTAACCGTGATATAAAATTACAAATACCGTGATAGAAGATTTTGGTCATATCGCCCACCCCTAAGTAGGCCCCACTACTTGTAAAGAAATTTAGCCCGCCTCTATTTCAAGTTGGCAAATCTCACTAACTTTTCCCTCACAACAGCCAGCATACAGTCAAGAAGTTCATTCTGGACTGTTTTGAATGTTCCCTTAAACACAGTCGCGCTCTCGAGATGCTCTTTCAGTGCACTGTCAAGTGAGGCAACGACGTCCATCAAGCCACGGAATATCCCTGGGTTATCCGAGTTCTCGCTCTCATCATGACCACGCAGGGCCAACTCAAATGCACCACAGAACTTCACACAGTCTATTATTCTTGAGAGAATGTGTCTGTTTTTCCTTACTTCTTCATTGTGTTTTCGAATGCCAATTCGGTACCCTTAGTCGAGCTGCTCTGCTATACTCAGTCTTCCAAAGAGGCTTAGCTTCAGGCTGTTAGTTAGATGGCTGCGGCAAGATTCGTGCTTCTTACATTTATCGTTGAAATGCTTTAGATCCCTCATCCCTGTTGCAGTCCAGATTGTTTCAGTCCCAGGACTTTAGAACAACAGGCAGGGGAAACAAAAAAAGCGCATCAACGCAACCAGCTAACCAGCTAACCAGCTCCGGTAAGCATACAGGCTTGAGGAGAAGCTACGGGTGTACGTCCTCCCGCGGTCGATGCTCTGCTGCTGCATTTTTAAATCCGGACGTTCGAGTCCCATGTCTTTCAGGCTCTTCTTATCGACATCTGATCGTCGATTGAAAGGTGTTTCACGAAGAGATACCACAGAGTTTTCAGTCGCCATACTCACAGAATCAAAGTCTCTGCTAGCTATGTTGCTCACGTAGATACGTGAGATGTATATGGGATGTGAGGGAATGATAAAGGTCTCTGATTCGATGAATAGTCCAGTCGCGTTGAAATAAGAAACGATGTCATTGGTTAGGGCGCAAAATTTTGCGCCCCAGGATCGAACTTTCATCCGCCAATGAGAAGCTGTCCTTGCTCAAATGTTTCAGAAAAGTATGAGAGCTCCCATTGACTTCCATTTGGCCGGCGCCCCTCCAGGGAGGAGTGGCTTATCTCAGTGATAACGAATGGCAATATATTATATTTGGTCACATTTAAGTGGTTGTTGACAGGGGCTTACGGTCTCCCACACACATTTAACGCGTTAACACAGTACATTTCTTATTTTAATTGTTTGGTAAATTATTATTTTTTTTTTTTTTCCATCTCAAAATTTTAGGAGGGTCGGCGCCCTTGCGCCCTGTATTGACGCACCGCCACTGCCTATAAGTTCCCTTGCAGCTTCATATTAACATGATGTCATATTGACTATTCATTTTAACTGTCATATTGTTCAAGTTTTTCATGATACAAACTAATGTGCAACTTACCTGTAGGAGTAGAGTCATGGTGACCATATTCTCTCAAATCAGATGTTTCCTCCTGTTTAATTTCCAATAGTGAATACTCTTCTTCTTTGTGGGTCAAGGCTGGTGATGTGTATATTTCAGTCTTACAGTCAGGTTCCAGTCCAGACTTTTCTTCCACTTTCGGAATTGCAGACAGATACTCTTGCAGGAAATCATCAAATTCTTCTTCTTTGAACTCCTCCTTCACTGACATGAGCAGTTGTGGTGTTTCAGTAGATCCTGACATTACAGACTTCAGTTCTTTCTCAAAGATAATAAAGTCAAACCTTTCAATGTAAGACTAATATAGTGAAATGTGCAAACAAAGAACTACAGTGTAGTTGTACTGTTGGAGATTTACACTCCTAAAGTACGCTTCTGTAGAATTACAAACAGAGCATCCCAGTAACAATCAGTTCAGTTCTGTTTTGCAAAAGAAATCCACTCTGATATTCCTTCAATTCAAGGATAATATAGTTACATTAAGAACTACAGTATAGTTGTATTGTTGTTGAATTACACACATGCAGTATGCATCCAGAACATCCCAGTGTCTACCTTACAACGGTGAGTTCAGTATCCACCCAGAGCATCCCAGTTCCTATCTTACAAAGGTGAGATCAGTATCCATACAAAGCATCCCAGTGTCTAACTTACCTTGGTGAGTTCAGTATCCACCCAGAGCATCCCAGTGTGTACCATACGATGGTGGGTTCAGACTCCCCTAGGTTGTGTTAATATAGTGCTTCTTCTGTCTGACCTATTAGCTTCCTGGATTCAAGCCTAACCAATCAGGAGCTTTTGGAATGTAAATTAGAATGACAGAGGAGAGGCTTGGTCAGGGTTTAACCTGACAACACAAAGGAGTGTAGATGGGTAATTCCTGGATGTGTGAACTGAAAGGTGTTTGGGAAGGGCAGGGTAGTTGGGGGTGGGTTGGAGGTGTGAACTAGTTCTATCATCAAATTCTTCTTCTTTGATCTCCTCCTTCACTGACATGAGCAGTTGTGGTGGTTCTGTAGATCCTGACATTTTAGACTTCAGTTCTGTTTCTCAAAGAAAATGCACAAAAGAACTACAGTTTAGTTGAACTGTTGGAGACTCACACTTCTACAATACGCTTCCAAAGAATTGCACACTTACTCCTTCAGAGCATCCCAGTGCCAGTCAATTCAGCTCTGTTTTGCAAAAGGAAATCCAGTCCAACATTCCTCCAATATAAGGATGATTTGTTAAACAAAGAACTACAATATAGTTGTACTGTTGTTGCAATATACAAAAACACACATGCAGTATCCACTCAGAGCATCCCAGTGTCTACCTTACAACGGTGAGTTCAGTATCCATCCAGAGCATCCCAGTGTCTACCTTACAATGGTGAGTTCAGTCTCCCCTATGTGGTGTTAATATAGTGCATCCTCTGTCTGATCCATCAAGCTTCTTGGATTCAAGCCTAACCAATCAGCTGCTGGAGCTTTTGGAATGCAAATTAGAATGGCAAAGGAGTATGGGAAGGAATTCCATGTGCAGTGTTCACGTGTGATGGTCCTCAGGTGGGCGTGGTCAGGGTTCAACCTGCAGACAACACAAAAGGAGGGTAGATGGGCCATTGCTGGATGTGTGAACTAAAAGGTGATTTGGTAGGGAAGGCTATATGGGGGTGGGCTGGAGGTGTGAACTAAAAAGGTCATGGGGTAGGTGGGAGATGGGCTGGTAAACTGAAGAAACCCTCCATTTTTCCTCAAAGCTTTTGAAACTGTATGTTTGTGTGTGTATTTATAAAGACATATGTGTTTATGTGTGTGAATGCAAGTATGTTTCATAATAGTTTATAACTTGATATGAGGACAAGAGGATTACAAAAGTATGAGACCTGCATATAAGCTTCCAATCTTTCTTAAAGCTTTGTGTGTTTTTGTGTGTGTTAATTCAGAGACTTTTTATTTGTGCTTTGCTCTGACTGTGAATGATAAGTGGAATATTTTTCTCAACTGCAATGTTAAGAACACAACAGTCAATTCTCAGAACAGAACAGAACAGAGTCAGAACTTTCCTTTTTTTTCGTAGAACTTCCCAAAAACAAACAGGAAAATACTTGTATCCACATACCCATACACCAGCATACATAACATTATAAACCTGCAGGTAAAGAAGACATATAGACACCATATACTCAATTAATGGGTGCCTACAGTACCAGTCAAAAGTTTGGACACACCTTCTCATTCAATGGTTTTTCTTTATTTTTAATTTGTTCTACATTGTAGATTAATATTGAAGACATCCACACTATGAAGGAACACATATGGAATTATGTGGTAAACTAAAAAATACTCAACAACCAGAATATATTTTAGATTTTAGATTCTTAGATCTTTTTAGAAGTAGCCACCTTTTGCTTTGATGACAGCTTTTCACACTCTTGGCATTCTTTCAATCAGCTTTCATGAGGTAGTCACCTGGAATGGTTTTCCAAACAGTCTTGAAGGAGTTCCCAGAGGTGCTGAGCACTTGTGGCTGCTTTGCCTTCACTCTGTGGTCCAACTCCCAGACCATCTCAACTGGGTTTAGGTTGGGTGATTGTGGAGGCCAGGTCATCTGATTTCCACTGGTTTAATGTCCATTCCTAGTGTTTCTTGGCCCAAGCAAGTCTCTTCTTCTTGTTGTTCAACCTCAGTAGTGGTTTCTTTGCAGCAATTCCACCATGAAGGCCTGATTCACGCAGTCCTCCTCTGAACAATTGATGTTGAGATGTGTCTGCTACTTGAACTCTGCAAAGCATTTATGTGGGCTCTAATCTGAGGTGCAGTTAATTGGCGGTTTCTGAGGCTGGTAACTCTAATGAACGTATCTTCTGCAGCAGAGGTAACTCTTGGTCTTCCTGTCCAGGGGCGGTCCTCATGAGAGCCAGTTTTCATCATAGCGTTTGAGGGTTTTTGCTACTTGCCACTAGATACATTCAAAGTTCTTGAAATCTTCCGGCTTGACTGACCTTCCCTGTCTTAAAGTAATGATGGACTGTTGTTTCTCTTTACTTAGTTGAGTGGTTCTTGCCATAATATGGATTAGAACTGTAGTCGAATAGGCCTATTCACTGTATAGAACTGTGCACCAACCCTGCCTCTGCACAACACAACTGATGGTCTCAAACACATTAAGAAGGCAAAAATTCCACAAATGAACTGTTGACAAGGCAACCTGTTAATTGAAAACCATTCCAGTTGACTACCTCGTGAAGCTGCTTGAAAGAATGCCAAATGTCCAAAATTGTCATCACAGCAAAAGGTGGCTACTTTGAATAATCTAAAATATAAACCATATTCTAGTTTATTTAACACTTTTTTTGTTTACCACATAACTCCATATGTGTTCCTTCATAGTTTGTCATGTCTTCAATATTAATCTGCCATGTAGAAAAAAAATTTAAATAAAGAAAAACCATTGCATGGTCCAAACTTTTGACTGGTACTGTATGTCTCATACAGACCCCTCAGTAGCCTGATCATCAGTGATTCAGTACCGGTGAAGAAAACATGACAATTAAACAGACCTAAAATAATAGATTATGATAAAGTACACACAGGGTCATATCCTGGCACCATTATCCCAGATATTTAGCCCTGTTAACACTGGACACTTTTAATTTGTTAGTTTTCTTTGATTGTGGGAGGCAGTGGAGTATCTTGCCCTGCTAGAATGTCTGCACTCCTATGCCTAAGTAACTTACATTAATAATAGAACAGAAATAAATACAGTAACATCATTAAAAAGGGCATTTTAGCAGTACTCTCACTGAAAACACAGGAACAGACACATACAAAGAGATTTATCAGCAAACAATAAGAGATAACATACACATTCAGTTAAAGAAGCCATATAGACACCATGAGAATATGAATGGGAGTCTACATTTCATACACACCCATCTGTAGCTTGATCATCAGTGACTCATGTAAACACCTGCATTCATCCATGTGTTCTTCCTCAGAGATTACTGAAGTTACCCAGCTACAGAAACCCCCTTATTCAGTCTGCACAAGGCTAAAGATCCAAACTACATTTCTCACTCTACTGAAGTTACCCAGCTATAGAAAACCCTCTTCTTCAGTCTGCATGTATTTCATGATGGTTCTTGAAACTATCCACTGGTGCTTCTACAGTAACACCTTACCTGAAACCCCCTTCATCAGACTAAGGTAACATATGTTTTATAACATATAAATATTTAAATGTTTTACACTTTACTTTCTTGTCTTGTTCTCTTTTGTTGGAGTCTTTTGGTGAAAAAGCCATTTCCCTAAATGTTTACCTTGCTTGGAAGTCGCTGTAAGATTCATGATCAAGCAGCTGCTGTGACCACCAAAAGTTGGCCAGCAGAATATCCCAAATGGTAATCTTACCATGGTCACAAAGGAAAGGTCCCCACACTGGATTTGCACAGACACCTGGGGTCAGGAAGCAAACTGAGGTGTGAGTGACTGCAATTAATCATAGTATGGGAATGGGGGAGGCCATTGAGAACCATCTCAGTCAGAGATTGCCAGACCTGTTTGCATTACAAGCCTAGCTCATTTACATTAGAAGCCTAGGAGGTGTCTTAGAACAGTATATATGGCTAGAATTGGAGATGCTTGTGGTTCAGACCTACACTGCTGAATCCGGAGTATGTTTACGTGCTCCATTACTGCACTTTACTGGAATAAAGATCGCTGCATCAGAAACAAAGAAACTTCCTTCATTTCTTACATCGCTTAAAATGAATGTGTAACAAACAGCTCATAGTAGCCCATGGTAAAGACATTCCATAGTATCTCTCAAAAATCTGTCCTTTAGTTCGACTAAAGCACAAGTTGAAGTCAACAAACTAAAATTCATGCCTTTAAATGTTAAAAGTAAAAAGGTGATGGATTTCTTCTTCTTTAATTTCCATCAAGAAATTACTTTTCTTCTTTGCAGGTCAAGGTTGCTGATAATTGGTCGGCGTATATTTCAGTCATTGCATATATCAAGTATTTTTGTAAACTTTTTCTCCGATAAGCCTGTTCTCTTGTGTGTGTCCTCTGAGCATCATTGCATCATTGAGTTTTAATGGCGTCGGCCTTTGTACAGAAATCCTTTTTATTTGTTTATGTTTTGACTGTGGGTGGAATGGAATGCTCAGCTGAAGTAGAATTTAGGGGCCTTTTCATCGTGTTACTTACTTTAAGAATTCAACAGGAATAAACACAGAACACAGAATGATAAAAAAAAGCTTTATTTGTGGTGGTGATCTTACTAAACAAACAGGAACAGACTTTTATCTACATATAGGTTCACCAGCAATACATAATATAAATATGGAGGTAAATAGGCCATGTAGCCACCAAATAATGATTGGGGAGCCTACATTTCATTCACACCCATCAGTAACCTTATCATCACTTACAAATGTGAGTTCAGTAATCTGACTCCACTCTGTGCTGTTAATATAATGCACCTTCTATCTAACCCATTAGCTTCTTGAAATCAAACCTAACCAAACCAGCTGCAGGAGCTTTCTGGAATCTAAACTTGCAAGCCAAAGGATTATGGTTAGGAATTCCATATGTATGAGCACTGTTTACACGTCTGATGGTCCTCAGGTGGGCTTGGTCATAGCTCAGCCTGCAGAAAGTGCAGAGAGAAGGAGTGTAGTAGGGGGGTGGGGGTGTGAACTGAAAACTGATGTGGAATTAGAAGACAGGTGGGTTTGGGAACTCTATTGAAGTTACCCAGCTATAGAAACCCTCTTCTTCAGTTTACATATATTTCATGATGGATCCAGCAATTCACCTAATTTAAAGCTTTATTTTTGCAGTAATCCCACTAAAATCACAGACACAGACTTACCAGCAGACATTACAATATAGCCATGCAGGTAGCAGAGTAACACAGACATCACATGCATGAATGGGTGTCTACATTTCATACGTCCCCATAAGTAGCTTGATTATCAGTGGTTCATGGATACATCTGTATTCAGCCATGTGTTCCTGCCCAGTGACTACTGACGTTACCCAGCTAAAGAAACCCTCTTCTTCAGTCCGCATCAGGTTATTAATCCAACCTACATCACAGAACATATCACAAACATCAACACTGTCAACTGTTATAGCTTTCAGCCTAATTAGCGAATATGCCAACATTCATGCTGCTATATTAATGAGATGATGAGACGCTGTGTCATGATTTATTTTAATAAAGACCGAATTTACATAATTACATCAGTTTTCTTAAACGGAGGTTTCAGAGAGAGATAGTTTCTACACCTGTGAAAGAAAGAGAGAGAGAAGGAGAGAGAGAGAGAGAAAGAGAGAGAGAGATAGAGAGAGAAGGAGAGAGAGAGAGAGAGAGGAGAGAAAGAGAGAGAGAGGTTTTCCATCAGCCACATGCTTTTTCTTTGTTTTTGATTTGTTGAATTTTTTCATTTAGTTAAATTGGAGATACAGGAGAGTCCAGGTTATTCTAGTTTGTGTAATTCATCAGTCAATGGTTCTTGAGCAGGATCTAATTTATTTTCCCTGTAGAGGTTTTTAAAAACAATATCATATTTTCAATTTGAATACTTGCTATGAGGTTCACCCTCATATTGAGAGAGATTTTTCCACAGAAATATGAGAGTTTGGAGAGAATGAGGAGAGGTGTTTGTTTATTGTTTCAGATGATGTTTCAGGATTGTTGTTCTTTTTTAGACATGATAAGACTTGGATCTGTGACTGCATGAGCTACTGCACTACTGCTGAGAGGGGAGCAGTAGGTGATTCTACCCAGAGAGTCACCTGTCCTTCCACAATAAGGAATGAACTGACCCAGGCTTTTACACAGCTGCAGTAACTGTTTGACATTTCTGTTTACAATACTGTCATTGCTCTCAAGTGGTCTTTCAAGATGTTTGCTTTGATTTATCTTTAATTCTTACATTAAGATTACAACAGGAGTAAACCCTATTCATGTGAACAAAAATGATCAAGGAATAATCATCTTTCTTCTCTTTATATTTTTCTAAACCCAGCGCAAATGTCCTCTGTTGTTGTAGTTATTACATTCTGTCAGGAAAAGACACTCATCATCCACCCCATTAATACAGTGAGTGCAGAGCCTGTTTTCTCGAGGTAGTCATGTTTTTTTGTGTCTACCCTTTTCAATGACAATACTGTTTTCCCTCCCGCCCTCCCCATGTCCTCTCTCTTTTTTTTATCCCTGTCTCTGACACTCAACATACAGTATCTTTGAGCGGTAGATAATCTCCATATGAGGTGCTGTTTAGGCCATCAATCTCGGGTGCTCGCACAAACACTACTTTTTTTTGTACAAGCGCTAACTGCTGCTTGTCAATTACATGTTGTACACACCCAAACACAAATCCCCCCACCCCACATATACTGTACATACTTGAAAAAACACTGAAATCATTTTTGTACTCAATTTTTATTTCAATCTCTACCACATCACACGTTTCAAATATGAAGAAATAATACTTCATCATGTACTTCACATTTAGTTTAAAACTCATAAAATCCAAAATATAACAGTAAGTGATACTCCATCATGTGTTAGCAGGGCAGCATTTCATACGTCCCCATCAGTAGCTTAATCATCAGTGATTCATGGATACATCTATAAATAATATGGCAGCACATCATATGAATGGATCCTCTGGTACTTCTTGAGATGACACATTCGGCGAAAGGCCTTTCCACACTAAGAACACTGATGTGTTTTTTCAGTCTTTGCATAGATCAAGTATTTTTGTAAGGTTTTTGTCCGATAAGCCTGTTCTCCTGCTTGCGTCCTCTGATGAACATTGCGCTTTTTTCTGTGCTGCATGGATGAGGCCTTTAGGATGTATTTTCTGATTTACCTTGAGACTAGATATTCTATTTAAGGCCTTTCCACACTGAAGACACTGATAAGGCTTTCCCCCTTCATCCGTGATCTGATGGGTGGTTTGATGCGAGCTCCTCTAGTATGTACTTTCTGAAGTGTCTTGAGATTGCCTTTGATATTAAAGCACTTCCACACTGAGAACAATGATATGGCTTTTCCCCAGTGTGGATCTGCTGGTGTTTCTTGAGATCACCTGTTTGACAAAAGGTCTTTCCACACTGAAAACAGTGATGTGGCTTTTCTCCAGTATTACCCCTTTTCCACCAAAGCCGGGCCGGTGCTGGTTCCGGGCTGGTGCTTAAGCGGTTCGGTGCTGGTTCTTATCTAAGAACCAGCTCGATTTTCCACCGACCGAGAGCCAGAGAAGGGCTTGCTACGTCTTTGAATCACGTCATACGCCTCCGTTGTCCTGGCTGAACATTTTGGAATGTTGTGACAGGTTACTAGTTATTCACGAGTGGTTTTATTCCTGGGAGAAGGCAAACAAATTTCGATAAAACTTCTATTATGTTTCATTTTTAATACCATGTAGTACCAAACGAGCTTAAGTTAATGTTCTGTTTACTTGGCAACGGGTTTTCTATATTTCTCCACGTAGATCAAACGAGTGACAATGCAGTTCATGCTGGGAGTTGACTATTCAATTCAATTCAAAAGAAGCTTTATTGGCATGACCATAACGTTGTAGACTAGTATTGCCAACGCATTTGGGTTGGATATATAAAAGTGATTACATAAACAATACATATATAAGTGATTACATAAACAATACATATATCTTTACACAAGTAGACTAGCTACTACCTACTTACCAGTTGCCACAACAACTGTAACAGTACCTCACGACAGCTAGCAGCTAATGCTAGTTAGCTAGCTGCTACACGAATTTGCTTAGTCAACAGCTAATCTTAGGTGTGACATCACACAACCAAAACAAGATAGATTGAAAGAGTTACTGTATACGATGCAGACAACACATTTTGATGGATGAAAGCTTTCTTTATTTTTTTTAATTAGTTTGTTACTTGGTCTGTTGTCCTTTTGAACCCCGCCATCTCCAACTCTCCCCCTTTTTCCTCATATATTTTAGCTTTCCTTACTGCCTCCTCAAGTTTGTCTTGCATTTCTGTTGATGACAAAATCGCTATCAATGTTTTTATTTCATCGGTGATCCACTGCTGGATGGATTTTTCATTTATGTTTTCACCGTTTTCACTCATCCTCTTGGTTGACGGTGGAAAAAAATGGCGGCGAAAATTTCTGTTTCTGGTGTGGTAGCTCCGCCCAAAACCTCGGGACGAACCCGACGTCACCGGTTCTTGTTTCTGGCCCACCTAAAAGCTGGTGCTGACTTCGAACCGGAGCCAGCTTTTTTTGTGTGGAAAACGGAAGAACTGGTTCCAGAGTTGGAACCAGCTCGGAACCAGCACCGGCCTGGCTTTGGTGGAAAAGGGGTATATGTGTCATCTGGTGGATTCTAAGTTCTTTGCTACTCCTGAAACCCTTCTCACATGTAGTACACTGATATGGCTTTTCCCCAGTGTGGATCATCAGGTGTGTCTTGAGATGAGACATTCTACTAAAAGACTTTCTACACTGAGAACAATGGTATGGCTTTTCCCCAGTGTGAATTATCTGGTGTGTCTTGAGATGAGACATTCTACTAAAATACTTTCCACACTGAGAACACTGATGTGGCTTTTCTCCAGTATGTGTCATCTGGTGGATCCTAAGTTCACTGCTACTTTTGAAACCCTTCCCACATGTAGTACACTGATATGGCTTTTCTCCAGTGTGGAACATCTGGTGTCTCTCCAGTTCGACCATTTGCCTATAGGTCTTTCCACACTGAGAACAATGGTATGGCTTTTCTCCAGTGTGGATCATCTGGTGTCTCTTCAGTTCACCCATTTGAGTAAAGGTCTTTCCACACTGAGAACAATGGTATGGCTTTTCCCCAGTGTGGATTCTCTGGTGTTTCTTAAGACTACCCATTTCACTAAAAGTCTTTCCACACTGAGAACAATGATATGACTTTTCTCCAGTATGGATCCTCTGGTGTGTCTTGAGATGACCCATTTGACTAAAAGTCTTTCCACACTGAGAACACTGATGTGGCTTTTCTCCAGTATGTGTCATCTGGTGGATTCTAAGTTCTTTGCTACTCCTGAAACCCTTTCCACATGTAGTACACTGATATGGCTTTTCTCCAGTGTGGATCATCTGGTGTCTCTTCAGTTCACCCATTTGAGTAAAGGTCTTTCCACACTGAGAACAATGGTATGGCTTTTCCCCAGTGTGGATCCTCTGGTGTCTCTTGAGACTACCCATTTCACTAAAAGTCTTTCCACACTGAGAACAATGATATGACTTTTCTCCAGTATGGATCCTCTGGTGGTTCTTGAGATGAGACATTCGACTAAAAGTCTTTCCACACTGAGAACAATGATGGGGCTTTTCTCCTGTGTGTGTTTGTTGATGAATTGCAAGAGCAGAAGGTGCAGCAAAGTTCTTGAAACATTGGGGACATTCATGTTGTTTCTTCCTTGCGTTCGATTGCTGATGTCTGATGACTTTCTTTATTTGTTCCTCTGTACTCCTTTTGCTAGTATGGATCCTTTGAAATTCTCCTGTAACATTAGAAAATATTTTTTAAATAATATCCCCTCTCCTCTATTTGTTGTTTGTCCACTACAACACTGGAAACAATGTGGTTTTGATTGACTGGCTATTTGCTAGAATACTTTATCACTTGGGAGTCCCTTAGGCTAAAAGTGAACCCCTAGAGACTGCACTGTAAATGTGTGCAGAGATACAGGCACATGAGTTACAGATCTGGATACAGAATGATGACAGGCATTTTAAATGTAACAGACTGCAAATTATATCCCATCATTAAGGTATTCCGATGGTACCTCTATTCTCTAAGTCTCACGTTTATTTGAGTAAAGCTCAAGATAAAGCCAGGGGAGATTCACTTTTGTTTTTAAATCAACTTTTAAATTACATTAAACTATATGAATGGCAGAGTTCCAATGGAATGAAATATTATTTATTTATTATTATCATTATTATATTAAACATTATACAATTACAAATACGTTATCTAGCTGATGTTACAGTTTCCTCAAGATAACTCTTATAAATTATAAGAGGTAGAAAAGGTAGAAACCCTTGTGCATCTTCATAATGACACAAGTTCATATTCACAGATATTAACTACGTCAATAATAACACACGCTATCAGTGGCCATATATGAAGATGGTTCCCTAAGCTAGAGACAGATAGAAACAATTTTTGTGCCCTTGCAGATTCATATTAACATGATTTCATATTAAAGATCAGATTTTCTATTATATCAAATTAATGTACAACTTACGTGCAGGAGTAGAGTCATCTTGACCATATTCACTCAAATCAGATGTTTCTTCCTGTCTAAATTCCAATGGTGAATACTTTTCTTCTTTGTGGGTCAAGGTTGGTGATGTGTATATTTCAGTCTTACAGTCAGCTTCCAGTCCAGGCTTTTCTTCCACTTTCCGAATTGCAGAAAGATACTTTTGCAGGAAATCATCAAATTCTTCTTCTTTGATCTCTTCCTTCACTGACATGAGCAGTTGTGATGTTTCAGTATGTCCTGACATTTCAGACTTCAGTTCTGTTTCTCAAAGAAAATGCACAAAAGAACTACAGTTTAGTTGAACTGTTGAAGACTTACACTTCTACAATATGTTTCCAAAGAATTACACACTTACTCCTCCAGAGCATCCCAGTGCCAGTCAATTCAGCTCTGTTTTGCAAAAGGACATCCAGTCCAACATTCCTCCAATATAAGGATGATTTGTTAAACAAAGAACTACAATATAGTTGTACTGTTGTTGCAATATACAAAAACACACATGCAGTATCCACCCAGAGCATCCCAGTGTCTACCTTACAACGGTGAGTTCAGTATCCATCCAGGGCATCCCAGTTCCTATCTTACGAAGGTGAGTTCAGTATCCATCCAGAGCATCCCAGTGTCTACCTTACAATGGTGAGTTCAGTCTCCCCTATGTGGTGTTAATATAGTGCATCCTCTGTCTGATCCATCAGCTTCTTGGATTCAAGTCTAACCAATCAGCTGCTGGAGCTTTTGGAATGCAAATTAGAATGACAAAGGAGTATGGGAAGGAATTTGCAGTGTTCACGTGTGATGGTCCTCAGGTGGGCGTGGTCAGGGTTCAACCTGCAGACAACACAAAGGAGGGTAGATGGGCCATTGCTGGATGTGTGAACTAAAAGGTGATTTGGTAGGGAAGGCTATATGGGGGTGGGCTGGAGGTGTGAACTAAAAGGTCATGGGGTAGGTGGGAGATGGGCTGGTAAACTGAAGAAACCCTCCAATTTTCCTCAAAGCTTTTGAAACTGTATGTTTGTGTGTGTATTTAAAAAGACATATGTGTTTGTGTGTGTGAATGCAAGTATGTTTCATAATAGTTTATAACTTGATATGAGGACAGAGGATTAAAAAAGTATGAGACCTGCATAAAGGCTTCCAATCTTTCTTAAAGCTTTGTGTGTTTTTGTGTGTGTTAATTCAGAAGACTTTTTATTTGTGCTTTGCTCTGACGTTGAATGATAGTGGAATATCTTGCTCAACTGCAATGTCTGCACTCCTATGATTAGGTACCCTACATTAAGAGCACAACAGTCAATTCACAGAACTTTCCTTTTTTTTCGTAGAACGTCCCAAAAACAAACAGGAAAATACTTGTATCCACATACCCATACACCAGCATACATTAAATTATAAACCTGCAGGTAAAGAAGCCATATAGACACCATAGACCCAATGAATGGGTGCCTATGTCTCATACAGACCCCTTAGTAGCCTGACCATCAGTGATTCAGTACCATCACAATTAAACAGACCTAAAATAATAGATTATGATAAAGTACACGCAGGGTCATATCCTGGCACCAGTATCCCAGATATTTAGCCCTGTTAACAATGAACACTTTTAATTTGTTAGTTTTCTTTGAATGTTGGAGGCAGTGGAGTATCTTGCCCTGCTAGAATGTCTGCACTCCTATGCTTAAGTAACCTACATTAATAATAGAACAGAAATAAATACAGTAAACATCATTAAAAAGGCCATTTTGGCAGTACTCTCACTGAAAACACAGGAACAGACTCGTACCTACATAGAGATTTATCAGCAAACAATAAGAGATAACATACACATTCAGTTAAAGAAGCCATATAGACACCATGAGAATATGAATGGGAGCCTACATTTCATACACACCCATCTGTAGCTTGATCATCAGTGACTCATATAAACACCTGCATTCAGCCATGTGTTCTTCCTCAGTGACTACAGAAGTTACCCAGCTACAGAAACCCCCTTATTCAGTCTGCAGAAGGCTAAAGATCCAAACTACATTTCTCACTCTACTGAAGTTACCCAGCTATAGAAACCCTCTTCTTCAGTCTGCATGTATTTCATGATGGTTTTTGAAACTATCCACTGGTGCTTCTACAGTAACACCTTACCTGAAACCCCCTTCATCAGACTAAGGTAACATATGTTTTATAACATATAAATATTTAAATGTTTTACACTTTACTTTCTTGTCTTGTTCTCTTTTGTTGGAGTCTTGTGGTGAAAAAGCCTTTTCCCTAAATGTTTACCTTGCTTGGAAGTCGCTGTAAGATTCATGATCAAGCAGCTGCTGTGACCACCAAAAGTTGGCCAGCAGAATATCCCAAATGGTAATCTTATCATGGTCACAAAGGAAAGGTCCCCACACTGGATTTGCACAGACACCTGGGGTCAGGAAGCAAAGGTGTGAGTGACTGCAATTAATCATAGTATGGGAATGGGGGAGGCCATTGAGAACCATCTCAGTCAGACCTGTTTGCATTACAAGCCTAGCTCATTTACATTAGAAGCCTAGGAGGTGTCTTAGAACAGTATATATGGCTATAATTAGAGATGCTTGTTGTTCAGACCTACACCGCTGAATCCGGAGTATGTTTACGTGCTCCGTTACTGCACTTTACTGGAATAAAGATCGCTGCATCAGAAACAAAGAAACTTCCTTCATTTCTTACAATTGGCGAGCCACCCATCTTGCAATTTCCAAAAAAAAAGAAGAGGGGAATTGGTAAGTATTCTACTATTCTTTTGTTTCAGGAAATTTGCACATTTAAAACAACCTAGAAAGGAGGTTTAAGGATAGAGATAATCTGTTTCATGTCTTTGTTCCATTAATAAGCAGGAGGTGTCCGGTTGTGGGTTAACTCTGTGCAACTTTCCTAAAGATTCTAAAGTAACTGAATCAGCCCGAAGTAGTGTGGTAGTAGAATTGTATCAGAATATGTTTCTAAAGTAACTGAAACAAAGAGGCCCAGACCGTGAAAAGTTTCTAAAGTAACTGAAACAAGTAGATGAAAACCGAAGTAGTGTGATTAAGGCCCGAAGTACTGTGGCCCAAGGAAATTTCAAGAACACTAAGTAATTTAGTTGTGCTCGACTGAAAGTGGCATCATTATTAACCGGTGTATTGGTGTGAAGAATAAGTGTGAAGAAAAAGTGTAGTCAGCCCGACGAATTGTGGCATAAATTGACCGGATAATAGCCAGTTGTTGAACATGAAGCATTATAGACATACATTCAGATTTTACGGCACAAATCCATAAGCTTGTGATAGGATCCGACGTAACGGGAAAGAGAAATAATTTGAATTGTGTACGCGGTTGACTGTTGAAAGAGGTTATTTCATTGTTTCACGGATACTTCATAGCCTAGCCAATACGTGACATACTAAGCATAATATCAAGATTGACTGATATAAAAGGAGATTGTTGTTGTTAGAATTTAGTTTTAACTTTAGAATGGAAGATATTATTGTTCAATACATCACAAAACACGGTTCGCATGGAATGTTTGACGGAATAGGGAACACAGAGGATAAGCCCTACGAGTGGGCAGGGTCCCGGTTCGGAAATTATTCCAAGATACCAAAACACAAAAAAGGGAAAGTTGCAAATGCCCTTCAAGGACTTCTTGCCACATACAAAGTGACCAAGAAAAGATTAGACGAGGTAGAAGCAGAGAGAGACCTACTGAAAGAAGATAATAATTCACTCTTATCACGTCTTAATGACGGGGCGGCACACATAGACATTTTTTGAAAATGGAAAATGTGCAGTTGCAGAAAGAAATGGAAACTTTCAAGGCTAAAAACAACTTGTTGAAATCAACAGTGGAAGTGTTGTCAGGTGAGTTAGATATGGTGGTACATAGGGTTAGCCAGTTCTCCAATTGCACATCTGATATTAGCAGCAGCAACGCTGGAAATGAGGAATGTTGGGAGAAACATTCAGATTCACGGTATAGTCGGTGCCAATATCCAGGTGTCACGGTTAAATACCCAATGGCACCAATTCACTCCACCACTGTGCGTAATGGAGCAAGTGGAGATGAGGTTATGTCACACACAATCAAATGCCTTACCCCCTCAGAGTTAGAAGTAGTGGTAAAGAGTGTGGGAAAATTTGAACCTGGGAGACAGGATCCTGTAGAATTTCTCTCCAGTCTGGAGACCTGCGTGAACATTTACAGATTGTTACGACCCTGGCGGGTCTAGGCCCCGCGCCAGGATATTTGCATATCTGTTCTGTCTCTGTTTCATTAGCAGGTAATGGGAAGCAGGTGTACCCCAGGTGTAACCCATGATTGGTTGGGCTACAAAAGCCCTGATCAGATGGCAGTCGGGAGAGCGTTGGGTTGGTCGTTGGATTTGGATAGAAATTGGATTTGGATTGTCGTTGGTTTTGGAGTGTCGTTGGTTTTGGATTATCGTCGTCGTTTGCTTATATTACCATTTACCTGACTTTACATTGCATCTTTTGTTTCTCTTCACAACACTGATCTTCACCACACGTTTGCTATAATTATTAGATAACTATATAAACTTGTAAATCATTAATAAATATATCATTATTATTATTATTATCCTAAATTCTGCGTGGCCTCCCCTTCTTGTTTCGTGCCTTGAGCTGGCTCGTAACACGTGGGGGCTCGCTGGGATTTTTTCCGGGAATCTGGTAAGACAACTTTTTCATCCACTCATTGGGGAAGAGTGGTGGTAAAGCTGTATTGATTTTATAGATCGGGATATTGGCCTTTTATGCTGACAGGCACAAAACTGCCGGTGCAGCAGGAAGGGTATTGCAAATTGGGGGAGACACACGCGGAAATTGGTAAGTGTTAAACTTTTATTGTTTTCGTTGGGTTGCCGTGGAGGAGGGAAGTCACTCTTGGAAGTGATTGCAGCTGTTGGCTCTCGCTGCAACAGATACGCTGTGCAGGCTGGGGAAAATTGGGTGCAGGTGTAGTGGTAACTGGGTGGTGATAGTAGGTGAGTACCTACTGAGCAAACGCAAACCCCTGCGCAGGTTAAGAGCGCTTACCGCTGTTTGTTGTTTTGGCCGTGCTTGTAAGAGTTTGTTGTTTTTCGTGGGTGTGTCGGACGCGTTGGAGTTGGTTAGCAGCTCAATTGCAGGTGGGCACACTGAAGACTAGGTTTGGAAATAGGCTAGAACTGTGTTTTGGAGGTAGATGCGGGGAAGCTCTAGTCGGTTGGGGTTTTGTGATTGGGTGGTTATACACCTGTGCTTAATTACCGGTTGTGCACGGTCGCGTCTGAGCCACCGGGTAAAGAACACGATTAGGGAGAAAAGCATTGGTAGACCTGGGTCAGATCGGTTGGGGCGTCTATGGTTGCAGGGTAAGAGTAGGCATTGGAAATGGAAGCGATGGCAGAGTTTTTCGAGTCTCCGACAGAGGGGTATTTGGAGGGGCTCACGAAGAATCAGTTGCGGGAAGTGGCAGAACATTACAAGTTCAACGAAACGTTGCCGAAAGAGCTTAGGAAACAGGAGTTAAAGGAGGGAGTGAAGAGGGGATTAGTAGAGAGGTCCATAATAGTGGCAAGCTCCTATCCTTTAAATCCCACAGCAGCCTCGACTCCAACACGCTCAGAGTCAGGTTCCCCTGCGCGGAGAAATTACCTCAGTTTTGAGCAACAAATGGAGCTGCTAAAAATGCAAAATGCGGAGAGAGAGAAGGATCGCCAGTTGGAATTAGAAAAGATGATTCGAGGAGATAAAGATCGGGAAGAGAAGGTGAAGGAACGGGAATTTGAATTTGAAAAATTTAAAATAAACGAGAGACGGGGAGACAATGATCGGGTTGTAGAGATAGAGAGGTTAAGATTAATAGACGAAGGGAAGTTGCAGGAGGGTAGAACTGGAGACTCCTCTAGGTCATCGAGTCACAAAAGGGTGGAATAGAGACTTTATCAAGTATGGTTAGGTTTCTGCCAAAATTCAATGACCGTGATCCCGACATTTTCTTTTCACTGTTCGAAGGCATTGCCTTTGCCATTGACAGATTTTGATGCTTGTGTTGTGTTGAGCCTGTGCCTTCCGTCTCCGAATAAAGATTGCTGCATCAGAAACAAAGAAACTTCCTTCATTTCTTACATCGCTTAAAATGAATGTGTAACAAACAGCTCATAGTAGCCCATGGTAAAGACATTCCCATAGTATCTCTCAAGAATCTGTCCTTTAGTTCGACTAAAGCACAAGTTGAAGTCAACAAACTAAAATTCATGCCTTTAAATGTTAAAAGTAAAAAGGTGATGGATTTCTTCTTCTTTAATTTCCAACAAGAAATTACTTTTCTTCTTTGCAGGTCAAGGTTGCTGATAATTGGTCGGCGTATATTTCAGTCATTGCATATATCAAGTATTTTTGTAAACTTTTTCTCCGATAAGCCTGTTCTCTTGTGTGTGTCCTCTGAGCATCATTGCATCATTGAGTTTTAATGGCGTCGGCCTTTGAACAGAAATCCTTTTTATTTGTTTATGTTTTGACTGTGGGTGGGAATGGAATGCTCAGCTGAAGTAGAATTGAAGGGCCTTTTCATCGTGTTACTGACTTTAAGAATACAACAGGAATAAACACAGAACACAGAATGATAAAAAAAAGCTTTATTTGTGGTGGTGATCTTACTAAACAAACAGGAACAGACTTGTATCTACATAGAGGTTCACCAGCATACATAATATAAATATGGAGGTAAATAGGCCATATAGCCACCATGAGAATGATTGGGAGCCTACATTTAATTCACACCCATCAGTAACCTTATCATCACTTACATATGTGAGTTCAGTAATCTGACTCCACTCTGTGCTGTTAATATAATGCATCTTCTATCTAACCCATTAGCTTCTGAAATCAAACCTAACCAACCAGCTGCAGGAGCTTTCTGGAATCTAAACTTGCAAGCCAAAGGATTATGGTTAGGAATTCCATATGTATGAGCACTGTTACACGTCTGATGGTCCTCAGGTGGGCTTGGTCATAGCTCAGCCTGCAGAAAGTGCAGAGAGAAGGAGTGTAGTAGGGGGTGGGGGTGTGAACTGAAAAACTGATGTGGAATTAGAAGACAGGTGGGTTGGGAACTCTATTGAAGTTACCCAGCTATAGAAACCCTCTTCTTCAGTTTACATATATTTCATGATGGATCCAGCAATTCACCTAATTTAAAGCTTTATTTTTGCAGTAATCCCACTAAAATCACAGACACAGACTTACCAGCAGACATTACAATATAGCCATGCAGGTAGCAGAGTAACACAGACATCACATGCATGAATCTACATTTCATACGTCCCCATAAGTAGCTTGATTATCAGTGGTTCATGGATACATCTGTATTCAGCCATGTGTTCCTGCCCAGTGACTACTGACGTTACCCAGCTAAAGAAACCCTCTTCTTCAGTCTGCAGAAGGCTAACGATCAAAACTACATGTCTCACTCTACTGACGTTACCCAGCTATACAAACCCTCTTCTTCAGTCTGCACCAGGTTATTAATCCAACCTACATCACAGAACATATCACAAACATCAACACTGTCAACTGTTACAGCTTTCAGTATAATTAGCGAATATTGCAACATTCATGCTGCTATATTAATGAGATGATGAGACGCTGTGTCATGATTTATTGTAATAAAGACCGAATTTACATAATTACATCAGTTTTCTTAAATGGAGGTTTCAGAGAGAGATAGTTTCTACACCTGTGAAAGAAAGAGAGAGAGAGAGAGAAGGACAGAGAGAGAGAAAGAGAGAGAGAGATAGAGAGAGAAGGAGAGAGAGAGAGAGAGAGAGAGAATGAGAGAGAGAGGTTTTCCATCAGCCACATGCTTTTTCTTTGTTTTTGAGTTGTTGAATTTTTTCATTTAGTTAAATTGGAGATACAGGAGAGTCCAGGTTATTCTAGTTTGTGTAATTCATCAGTCAATGGTTCTTGAGCAGGATCTAATTTATTTTCCCTGTAGAGGTTTTTAAAAACAATATCATATTTTCAATTTGAATACTTGCTATGAGGTTCACCCTCATATTGAGAGAGATTTTTCCACAGAAATATGAGAGTTTGGAGAGAATGAGGAGAGGTGTTTGTTTATTGTTTCAGATGATGTTTCAGGGTTATTGTTCTTTTTTAGACATGATAAGACTTGGATCTGTGACTGCATGAGCTACTGCACTACTGCTGAGAGGGAGCAGTAGGTGAATCTACCCAGAGAGTCACCTGTCCTTCCACCATATAGGAATGAACAGACCCAGGCTTTTACATAGCTGCAGTAACTGTTTGACATTTCTGTTTACAATACTGTCATTGCTCTCAAGTGGTCATTCAAGATGTTTGCTTTGATTTATCTTTAATTCTTACTTTAAGATTACAACAGGCGTAAACCCTATTCATGTGAACAAAAATGATTAAGGCATGATCATCTTTCTTCTCTTTATATTTTTCTAAACCCAGAGCAAATGTCCTCTGTTGTTGTAGTTATTACATTCTGTCAGGAAAAGACACTCATCATCCACCCCATTAATACAGTGAGTGCAGAGCCTGTTTTCTTGAGGTAGTCATGTTTTTTTGTGTCTACCCTTTTCAATGACAATACTGTATTCCCTCCCGCCCTCCCCATGTCCTCTTTCTTTCTTCCCCGTCTCTGACACTCAACACATCTTTGAGCGGTAGATAATCTCCATATGAGGTGCTGTTTAGGCCATCAATCTCGTCTCTGACACTCAACATACAGTATCTTTGAGCGGTAGATAATCTCCATATGAGGTGCTGTTTAGGCCATCAATCTCGTCTCTGACACTCAACATACAGTATCTTTGAGCGGTAGATAATCTCCATATGAGGTGCTGTTTAGGCCATCAATCTCGTCTCTGACACTCAACACATCTTTGAGCGGTAGATAATCTCCATATGAGGTGCTGTTTAGGCCATCAATCTCGTCTCTGACACTCAACATACAGTATCTTTGAGCGGTAGATAATCTCCATATGAGGTGCTGTTTAGGCCATCAATCTCGTCTCTGACACTCAACATACAGTATCTTTGAGCGGTAGACAATCTCCATATGAGGTGCTGTTTAGGCCATCAATCTCGGGTGCTCGCACAAACACTACTTTTTTTTGTACAAGCGCTAACTGCTGCTTGTCAATTACATGTTGTACACACCCAAACACAAATCCCCCCCACCCCACATATACTGTACATACTTGAAAAAACACTCAAATAATTTTTGTACTCAATTTTAATTTCAATCTCTACCACATCTCACGTTTCAAATATGAAGAAATAATACTTCATCATGTACTTCACATTTAGTTTAAAACTCATAAAATCCAAAATATTACACTAAGTGATACTCCATCATGTGTTAGCAGGGCAGCATTTCATACGTCGCCATCAGTAGCTTGGTCATCAGTGATTCATGGATACATCTATATATAATATGGCAGCACATCATATGAATGGATCCTCTAGTACTTCTTGAGATGAGACGTTCGGCGAAAGGCCTTTCCACACTAAGAACACTGATGTGTTTTTTTCAGTCTTTGCATAGATCAAGTATTTTTGTAAGGTTTTTGTCCGGTAAGCCTGTTCTCCTGCTTGCGTCCTCTGATGAACATTGCGCTTTTTTTGTGTACTGCATGGATGAGGCCTTTAGGATGTATTTTCTGATTTACCTTGAGACTAGATATTCTATTAAAGGCCTTTCCACACTGAAGACACTGATAAGGCTTTCCCCTTTCATCCATGATCTAATGGGTGGTTAGGTGTGAGCTACTCTAGTATGTACTTTCTGATGTGTCTTGAGATTGCCTTTGGCATTAAAGCACTTCCCACACTGAGAACAATGGTATGGCTTTTCTCCAGTGTGGATCATCTGGTGTCTCTTCAGTTCACCCATTTGAGTAAAGGTCTTTCCACACTGAGAACAATGGTATGGCTTTTCCCCAGTGTGGATTCTCTGGTGTTTCTTGAGATCACCCTTTTGAGTAAAGGCCTTTCCACACTGAAAACAATGATATGACTTTTCTCCACTATGGACCCTCTGGTGTGTCTTGAGATGACCCATTCTACTAAAAGTCTTTCCACACTGAGAACAATGATATGGCTTTTCTCCAGTATGGATCTTCAGGTGATCCTTGAGATTACTCATATGATTAAAGGTCTTTCCACACTGAGAACACTGATGGGGCTTTTCACCTGTATGGATTCTATGGTGTCTATTGAGATCACCTGCTGCACTGAAGGTCTTTCCACACTGAGAACACTGATATGGCTTTTCCCCAGTATGTGTCATCTGGTGGATGGGAAGTTCTCTGCTAGTCCTGAAACCCTTCCCACATGTAGTACACTGATATGGCTTTTCTCCAGTATGGATCTTCTGGTGTTCCTTGAGATTACACATGTGACTAAAAGTCTTTCCACACTGAGAACAATGATATGACTTTTCTCCACTATGGACACTCTGGTGTGTCTTGAGACTACCCATTTGACTAAAAGTCTTTCCACACTGAGAACAATGATGGGGCTTTTCTCCTGTGTGTGTTCGTTGATGAATTGCAAGAGCGGAAGGTGCAGCAAAGGTTTTGAAACATTGGGGACATTCATGTTGTTTCTTCCTTGCGTTCGATTGCTGATGTCTGATGATTTTCTTTCTTCTTTTCTCTGGACTCCTTTTTCTAGAATGGATCCTTTGAACGTCTCCTATAACATTAGAAAATATTTTTAATATCATATCCTCGATTCTAAATCATTGATATTCTCGATTTGTTACATTAACACTACACAGTTTAACACTGAAAACAATGTATTTTGGATTGACTGGCTATTTGCCAATTTAGTATATCACTTGGAAGACAAAATGATAGTAGGCATTTTAAATGCAACATAACATAAAATCCCATTATTATGGTTTTCCCATGGTATCACTATTCCCTCAACAGACCTAACATTTCATTTTGGAGAGAAAGCCAAGGGTTTTAAATCAACTTTTAAATAACCTATTCATAACAGTATAAATGTCTGAGTTCCAATGGCATGAAATACTTTAAAATCTATTATTATTATATCAAATATTATACCAGTTATCTAGCTAAACGAAGAAGTTTCTCCAATTTAGCTCGTAAAATTATATTTGGTAGAAGAGGTAGAAACCCTTGGGTGCCTGTGCAGCTTCATATTGACACAAGTTCATATTAATATGAGGTAATATTAACACACACTAGCAGCGTCCAAATGTGAAGATGGTTCCCTAAGCTAGAGACAGATAGTTAAAAAGCTACGATAGGCAAAACCCTCTGGGTGCCCTTGCAGCTTCATATTAACATGATGTAATTTTCACTTCAAATTAACTATCATATTTGTCAAGATTTTCATTATACAAAGAGCTTCTTCAAAACATTTTAATATGTTTTTAAGTATTGCCTAGAATTGTACATCATGTGGAAGTCATTTAGGACAAAAGTGTTCAATAGGATAAATGTAAACAAACTAAATGTAAACAGAGATCCAGACACAATAGTTAGTTGGCTTCTCTTGATACAAAATAATCTGCAACTTACTTGTAGGCGAAGAGTCATCAATATCACAGTCTCTTAAATCCGATTCATCTTCCTCTTTAAATCCCATCAGTGTAGACTTTTCTTCTTTGCAGGCCAATGTTGGGGATCTTTCTGATTCAGTCTTACAGTCATGTTCCAGTCCAGGCTTTTCTTCCACTTTCTGAATTGCAGACAGATACTCTTGCAGGAAATCATCAAATTCTTCTTCTTTTATCTCCTCCTTCACTGACATCAGCAGTTGTGATGGTTCAGTACATCCTGACATTTTAGTTCTGTTTTGCAAAATAAATCCTTTAACTTTCCTTCAATTCAAGACTAATATAGTGAAGATGTGCAAACAAGAACTGCAGTATAGTTGTACTGCCTGTGAGTTACACATACACACTTCCAGACCACCCCAGTGTCTGCCTTAAAAAGGTGGCTCATCCAATCAGCTGCAGGAACCTTTGTGATGCAGAATGCCAAAGGATTATTGGAAGGAATGCGTATGAGCACCGTTTACATATCTGATGGCCCTAAGGTGGGCGTGGCTATAGCTCAGCCTGCAGAATCTCCACACAGGAGGGTAGGTGGTGGTGGGGTGGAGGTGTGAACTGAAAGGTGATTAGGGAGAAGAGGATAGGTTGGTAAACTGTGGAAAGCCTGTGTGTTTGTATTTTAATAATGATATAAGGGTAATATCAGACCTACATACCAGTGTGAAGCCTAACTTAAAAAACACACACACAACTGAGTTAAATAGGAACCAAGTGACTTAATAAACTTTATTAATGTTTTTAATACACAGAGGGCATTATCATTTGCACCAAAATCCCAGACATTTACCCCAGTTCACTCTGAAAGCTTTTTATTTGTTCATGTTTTGACTGAGGGTGGCAGTGGAGTGCTCAGCTGAAGCACAATTTAAGAGCCTTTTCATTGTGTACCTCACTATAACAATAAAACAGAAATAAACACTATTCATGTGATATAAAAATATATTATTATCTATATATTAAGGGCCTTTTCATTGTGTACCTAACTTTAAGAATACAACAGAAATAAACACTATTAATGTGAAATAAAAAGATATTATTATCTATATATTAAGGGCCTTTTCATTTCTACCTTCCTACAACAGGAATAAACAAGGTTCACATGAATACAAATATTGTATTAAATATGTATATTAAAGGCCTTTTCATTGTATTCATAATAGTTCTCTCAATCCTGTGATGCTCTCCATGGACCACTTGGTAGATAGGTAAACAGATGCTAGTGTAAGACAAAATTACATAAACCAAACAAATCTAAACACATGTAATACCCCCCTAATCAACTAAACTGGACTAAAATCTAAATAATATATTAAATAATATTCCCTTACACCTAGCCAGGCAGCCCCTCTCCCTCTCTCTCTCCTCCCTTTCCTCTCTTATCACATTGCTAATGCTTATAATAATACTGATAAAATGGCCATATTGCCTACTATAAATCTACTACCCAAAGGTATCTCCTTATCTGTTTCTGAAATAAATGTCTACTAACAAAAATGTTCTCTCTCCCTTGTAGCATGTTCCAATTGCTGATGGAAGTGGAAACATTGCTCCTCACCCCCACTACTCCTCAACTACCCATATGGACAGCCAAACTCTACCCACTCACTCTGTTCCTTTTCTTTTTCTCCTAATCCAGACTATCTTCGCTATGGGACGCTGCTGTAATCTCTCCACCCGGTCTACCCGTAGAAACCCTCTGCCAATTGCACCCACCGCCACCGCACTGCCGTACACTTACTCTACCTCATACCCTATGCTAGCATTTATATACAATATATAATATTGCCACCATCAACATGTTTCTCTGTTCCTACTCCCCTTACCCCTGTAACAGTAAACCTTTGAGCACAGTGTATACCCACTAAACTGGTCTTGTTTGTATCATGTATTTACCACCGGATGTCTGTATATATATTACTATTATTACTATTACGCTATATATGGCTGGAGTTGGAGATGCTTGTGGTTCAGACCTACACCACTGAATCCAGAGTATGTTTCACACGCTTCATTACTGCAATTTACTGGAATAAAGATTGCTGCATCAAAAACAAAGAAACTTTCTTAATTTCTTACAATGTCATGATCGTTCTTGAAACTATCCACTCTGGCTCCTACAGTAACACTTTACCTGAAACCCCTTTCATCAGATTAACATAATATATGTTTGATAACATATAAATATTAAATATTTAAATGTTTTACACTTGTTACAATTTAAGAGCCTTTTCATTGTTTACCTTACTTTAAGAATACTACAGAAATAAACACTAGTAATGTGAAATAACAATATATTATTATTTATATATTAAAGGCCTTTCATTGTGTACCTTACTTTTAGGATGCAACAGGAATTGACATTAGTGAATATATATAAAATATATATGTATTTATTAAGGGCCTTTTATTGTGTACCTTACTTTAAAAATACCACAGGAATTGACATTGTTCATGTGAATATATATAAAATAAATCCACACTGAGAACACTAATTTCCACCAGTACAGGGGGGATGTGATCATAGAATGCAGGGAGCCTCTTTTCACCTGTACTTTACAGAAGGGACTTTCTGGTGTACCGTGAGAGTAAATAGTCTCTTAAAGGCCTTTCCACAATAATGGGGCTTTTCCCCAGTATGAATCCTCTGGTGTCTTATGAAATGAGAAATGTTACTAAAAGTCTTTCCACAATCAGAACAATGATGTGGCTTTTATCCAGTATGTGTGATCTGATGGGTGGTGAGATTTGAGCTAATCTTTAAATTCTTCCAACATATAGTAACCTGACATGGCTTTTTCCCAGTATGGTTTATCTGATGTCTCGAGATGACTCTTTAAAGTAAAGGCCTTTCCACACTGAGAACATTGATATGGTATTTCTCCAGTGTGTGTTCATTGATGAATTGCAAGAACAGAAGGTGCAGCAAAGGTTTTGTCATGTGTTTTCTTCCTTGTGTTCGATTGCTGATGTCTGATGATTTTCTTTCTTTTTTCCTCTGTACTCCTTTTGCCTGAATGGATCCTTTGATCCTTTGATGCAAATGAAATCCCATCATTGAGGTATCCCCATGGTATCTCTATTCTCTCAATAGATCTCACATTTAATGGAGGAAAGCACACGATAAAGCCAGGGGGTTTTAACTTTTTTTGGAATGCAAATTAGAATGACAAAGGAGTATGGGATGGAATTCCATGTGCAGTGTTCACGTGTGATGGTCCTCAGGTGGGCGTGGTCAGGTTGCAGAGACAACACAAAGAAGGGTAGATGGGTTATTCCTGGATGTGTGAACTGAAAGGTGATTGGGAAGGGAGGGGTAGGTGGGGGTGGGTTCGAGGTGTGAACTAAAAGGTCATGTGGTAGGTGGGGTGGGCTGGTAAACTGAAGAAACCCTCCATTGTTCCTCAAAGCTTTTGAAACTGTATGTTTGTGTGTGTATTTCTGAAGTAAAACAATACCCCCCTTCAAAACACAACATGGCGGTAACTTCATTATCTATTGAACAGGGTGTCCATATCTTTTGGAAATTAAGTTATAAAAAATGAGCTCCAATGTCCACATAGTTAGGCCTATCCTTGTTGATGAATTTGTCCATGGAGCGTCAACAATTAATCAGTTTAAATGACTGTTGTAATGCATACTGCACGTTGCATTTAGTAATGAACAGCTCATATTTTCCCCACTAATTCTTAGGATTTTTCCCCATTTGATGTTTTTAGTGGTTTAATTTCTATTTACCACAACTAGTGTTCTACAAAAAAATGAAGAGTCTTCTCTATGGAAGACTGCAACAGCAGATCTGATGTTATGGAATGTAAACAATTAATCTGTTTAATTTACTGTTTTATTGCATACTGCATGTTGCATTTCGTAATAAACAGCTCATGTTTTCCCCACTAATTCTTGGCAGTATTCTCTATGGAAGACTGCAACAGCAGATCTGATGCTGGATGAGGAGGATTCCATCTTGGGTTGAAGGCCATTGAAGCTGCATCAAATACCCAGACCTGCAGAGCAGGTGTCAATGGAGGTCTATTTGCAATGGAGACCGAGTCAGAAGCTGGGTCCTTCTTGAGTATGCTGTCATGACCCGAGGCAGGAGCTGGGTCCTTCATGAGAATGCTGTCATGACCCGAGGCAGGAGCTGGGTCCTTCTTGAGAATTCTGTCAATGCCGAGCCGTAACATAGATTGGAGCCTGACCACAGAGTTACAAAAACAGGTTGATTTCAATAAAAAATTAAAAGTGGATAATAGTAAATGCAAAGCATCGGAAAAAAAACAGAATGCGCACCAACATCAAACGCATTGTGAGAATGCAAAGCCACCTTCTGATCGCCAACAGCTTACTTTTACTTTTCATGACATCACATGTGTAACTACAGTATATTGCAAATGTATGTTTCTAATTTGTGTTTAACTATATTTAATTCATTTCTAACAAAATAATTTGTGTAATTGTATATATGCTTGTCAGACAATCTTTACAACTCACCCAAGAACACAAAACAACAATAATAATAACGATGTTATTAGTATTATTGCTTTTATGCTCAGTTCAGCCATACTAGAATGTTATGGAAATGCAAGATGCATTGTAAATCATTATGCATTAATTTGGAGAAATGTTTTTTTATTGAGTTTAAAAAAAGTACAACAGATATAGATCCAAGGATGTTTTTAACGTACAACTAATTTCTAACATCACACTAACTTCAGCATGGTCGTCAGTCCATCACACACCTGACATCAAACGAATGGGACATGAAGCAGTGGCATTGGTTGGGACAGACTGTGCATAACCTATTAACCACATTAGGAGGCCAGAAGAAGCAGCAATAAATTGTAGTTTAATATCAAGGTGTAACATCTGTGCAATTAAAAACGCAATATACAATTAAAGTTGCAATATCAGGGGGAATGCAGTAAATTGCTGATTTTATAGAATCATACGGAACTGGAACTGATGTGTGACCTAATGGACAGTGATATATGAGATACATTTGAATCCCTTCCCACGTATAGTAAATTGATATGGCTATTCCCCGTGATGGATTCTCTGGTGTCTATTGAGATGACCCGTTTGACTAAAAGTCTTTCCACACTGAGAACAATGATATGGCTTTTCTCCAGTGTGGATTCTCTGGTGTTTCTTGAGAGTACCATTACACTAAAGGTCTTTCCACACTGAGAACAATGATATGGCTTTTCTCCAGTGTGGATTCTCTGGTGTATCTTGAGAGTACCCATTACACTAAAGGTCTTTCCACACTGAGAACAATGATATGGCTTTTCTCCAGTGTGGATTCTCTGGTGTATCTTGAGAGTACCCATTACACTAAAGGTCTTTCCACACTGAGAACAATGATATGGCTTTTCTCCAGTGTGGATTCTCTGGTGTATCTTGAGAGTAACCATTTCACTAAAGGTCTTTCCACACTGAGAACACTGATATGGCTTTTCCCCAGTGTGGATCATCAGGTGTATCTTGAGACTACTCATTTGACTAAAAGTCTTTCCACACTGAGAACATTGATGGGGCTTTTCTCCAGTGTGTGTCATCTGGTGGATCTAAGTCTTTGCACTCTAAACCCTTTCCACATGAGTACACTGATATGGCTTTTCTCCAGTGTGGATCATCTGGTGTCTCTTCAGTTCACCCATTTGACTATAAGTCTTTCCACACTGAGAACAATGATATGGCTTTTCTCTAGTATGGATACTCTGGTGTGTCTTGAGATGACCCATTTCGACTAAAAGTCTTTCCACACTGAGAACACTGATGTGGCTTTTTCCAGTATGTGTCATCTGGTGGATTCTAAGTTCTTTGCTACTCCTGAAACCCTTTCCACATGAGTACACTGATATGGCTTTTCCCAGTGTGGATCATCTGGTGTTCTTGAGTCACCCATTTGACTAAAAGTCTTTCCACACTGAGAACACTGATATGGCTTTTCCCAGTGTGGATCATCAGGTGTTCTTGAGATACCCATTTGACTAAAGTCTTTCCACACTGAGAACAATGATATGGCTTTTCTCCAGTATGGATCTCTGGTGTTCTTGAGACTACCCATTTCGACTAAAAGTCTTTCCACACTGAGAACACTGATATGGCTTTTCCCCAGTGTGGATCATCTGGTGTTCTTGAGACTACTCATTTGACTAAAAGTCTTTCCACACTGAGAACATTGATGGCTTTTCTCCTGTGTGTCATCTGGTGGATTCTAAGTTCTTTGCTACTCCTGAAACCCTTCCACATGTAGTACACTGATATGGCTTTTCCCAGTGTGGATCATCAGGTGTGTCTTGAGAGTACATTCTACTAAAAGACTTTCCACACTGAGAACAATGATATGGCTTTTCTCCTGTGTGTGTTCGTTGATGAATTGCAAGAGCGGAAGGTGCAGCAAAGGTTTTGAAACATTGGGGACATTCATGTTGTTTTTTCCTTGCGTTCGATTGCTGATGTCTGATGACATTCTTTCTTCTTTCCTCTGTACTCCTTTTGCTAGAATGGATCCTTTGAACGTCTCCTATAACATAATAAGAAAGTTTTAATAATATCCTCACTCTACTTATTTGTTACATTAGCACTACAACACTGAAAACACATGTATTGTATTTTTTGTAATGTGCTTTTCAATGACTGGCTATTTGCTAGAATAGTACTTGGAAGTCCTTTAGGATAAAATGATCCACTTACAGACTGCACTGTAAATGTAAGCAGAGATTCAGAGACATGTAGAGATCTGGAGACAAAATGATGGCAGAAATGTTTTAAATTTAACATACTCCAAATTATTTCCCATAATTAAGGTACTCCCATGGTATCTGTATTCTCTCAATAGGTCTCACATTTCATTAGGTTAGGTAAAGCACAAGATAAAGCCAGGGGGTTTTGATTTTGTTTTTCAATACATTTGTAACTAACCTTAGTTCCAATGGGTTGAAATATTAATAAATCTATTATTATTGTCATTATCATATTAAATTGTATGCCAGTTATCCAGCTGATGTTACAGTCTCTTCAGTTTTACTCCTTAAATTATAATGGTAGAAACACTTGGGGTGCCTGGTGCAGCTTCATATTGACACAAGTTCACATTTACAGATATTAACACACGCTAGCAGCAACCAGATGTTTTCCTTAAGCTAGAGACATAGTTAAAAAGTTCCCTTGCAGCTTCATATTAGCATGATGTATGTCATATTCAATTCATTTTAACTATCACATTGTTCTGTTTTCATGATACAAACTAATGTGCAACTTACCTGTAGGAGTAGAGTCATGGTGACCATGTCTCTCAAATCAGATGTTTCCTCCTGTTTAATTCCACTGGTGAAATACTCATCTTCTTTGTGGGTCAAGATTGGTGATGTGTATATTTCAGTCTTACAGTCAGCTTCCAGTCCAGGCTTTTCTTCCACTTTCGGAATTGCAGAAAGATACTCTTGCAGGAAATCATCAAATTCTTCTTTTTGATCTCTTCCTTCACTGACATGAGCAGTTGTGATGTTTCAGTATGTCCTGACATTTCAGACTTCAGTTCTGTTTTTTCAAAGAAAATCAAGTCAAACCCCTCATTCAATGCAAGACATTTGCATATAGTGAACATGTGCAACAAAAGAACTACAGTTGTAGTTCTACTGTTGGCGATTTACACTTCTACAGTATGCTTCCAAAGAATGACACACATAATCATTCCGAGCATCCCAGTACCAGTCAGTTCAGTTCTGTTTTGGTAAAGGATCCAGTCTAACATTCTTCAATGCACGGAAAATATAGTTAAATAAAGAACTACAGTAGAGTTGTATTTTTGTTGAATTACAATCATAGAGTATCTATCCAAGCATCCCAGTGTTAAACCTAACAAAATTGAATTACAAAACATACAGTATCTATCAAATGATCCAGTGTCTACCTTACGAAGGTGAGATCTATCATCCAGAGCATCCCAGTGTCTACCTTACAATGGTGAGTTCAGTCTCCCCTATGTGGTGTTAATATAGTGCATCCTCTGTCTGATCCATCAGCGTCTTGGATTCAAGCCTAACCAATCAGCTGCAGAGCTTTTGGAAGCCAAATTAGAATGGCAAAGGAGTAGGGAAGGAATTTGCCATTGTTCACGTGTGATGGTCCTCAGGTGGGCGTGGTCAGGGTTCAACCTGCAGAGAGAACACAAAGGAGGGTAGATGGGGTCATTCCTGGATGTGTGAACTGAAAGGTGATTGGGTAGGGAGGGGTAGGTGGGGGTGGGTTTGAGGTGTGAACTAAAAGGTCAAGGGGGTAGGTGGGGCGGGCTGGTAAACTGAAAGACGTGCGTCATTGTCGTAAGCACAAGGTAGAATAAGGTCACCACACACAACACACACACACACACACACACACACACACACACACCCACTCAACACACACTCACAACTCACACACAACACACACAACTACACTCACACTCACACACACACACACATTTAAATTATTTATTTGAATCCACTAATCATATTCTGTACAGAAAGGATTCAAACATTTCTCAGAGGTTGAATACAGCTTAGTGACTCATGGGTACAAGAAACATCTCCTACGCCAAACAGCAAGACTACCTATAACAGCTGATACAGAGCAGAACTTTGCTAGTTGTTTTGATTGTCTCTTACTAAGTCCTGCCAGTCGTAGCCCACTGACCGAAAGCTTATGGACATGCCCCGGCTTCAAATATGAATACTACCATCTTACATGTATAGCCTAGGTCTCTCATCTTAGCAACAATAGGCTGGTATTTGGTCAACTTGTCAAGGAAGGCTATGTCCATATAGAGGTCATAGACACAGGCTACCTCAAGGACTACTACCTCTCTTTTAACCTTGTCCAAGAAAACAACATCAGGAGTGTTAGGGATGTTGCAGAACACATCATCAGAGCTGTTAAACCAATCTGGCATTATACGGGAGTGTTTGTACATTGACACATTGGGGGGGAATACTCCCTTAACAGTACTAGAAATTAGGTCGACAATGCGGTCATGGCGTGCAGTATAAAGTCCTTTGTACTTATTGCAGCCATTAACAATATGAGCAATGGATTCTAAATGTTGGTTGGGATTAGACGTGGCATTATACAGGTGTGGATGATGAGTGTATAGGGTACCATAATGCTAGATTGTATTTAGTTGGTAACACCTGTAGTCTGGCTTTAACAGTAAAGCAGAGGATGTCCTCTCCTACAGCAGCATTCCTATACATTGTATGAGAGACCAGAGTGGTCAGGCAAAGTCAAGGCATGCCAACTTCCCTGCAGTCTCAGTCCAGTCCAGTGTTGTTCTGTCTCTGCCTGTTTAATGTTCAGGAGGGACTTTCTTGCTGTTGTGTTGTGGAGTGTTTGTTGTGTCCCATTGTGGTAGACAGTAGCCTCCACATTAACAGCTGGGATCTGTTAGGTCACACACACACACACACACACGCACACAACACACACACACACACACACACACACACACACACACACACACACACACACAACAACACTTGGCAGACAGTAGCATCCACATTAACAGATGGGTCTGTGACAACTGCATCAGATGCGTCTGGTGCAGTGTGTGAATTTACTTTCTCCCATTTCAGTCGAAACTGCCGCTCTGTGCACAGGTCATTGAGGTCCGGCCAGTCTGGACCGAACACCATAAACCTGCAGCTTGGGTGTCCCAGCTTGCCATTACCTTTCTCCCTGAAGCCCAGGAAGTTTCTCCTGGGCCAGCAGCACACACACAACACACACACACTCACACACACACACACCACACACACACTCACACACACACACACACACACACACACACACACACACACTCACACGCACACGCACACGCACACGCACACGCAAGTTACTGGCATCATTGTGAAGCACATGCTCAGCTCTTTCATACGATACCTGTGTGATGTCACACAATAACGATTTTGTGAGTAATTCAAACAAGAGTCATTTGTGTGTGTATGTGAGTGTGTATGTGAGCGAGCGAGCGAGAGTGTGTGTGCTTTGTGAGTAATTCAAACAAGAGTAATGAGTGTCTGTGAGTGTGGTGTGTGTCTGAGTGTAAGTGTGTGTGTGTGTGTGTGTGTGTGTGTGTGTGTGTGTGTGCGCTTTGTGAGTAATTCAAACAAGAGTAATGAGTGTCTGTGAGTGTGTGTGTGTGTCTGAGTGTAAGTGTGTGTGTGTGTGTGTGTGTGAGAGAGTGTGTGCGCTTTGTGAGTAATTCAAACAAGAGTAATGAGAGTGTGTGTGTGTGTGTGTGTGTGTCTGAGTGTAAGTGTGTGTGTGTGTGTGCGCTTTGTGAGTAATTCAAACAAGAGTAATGAGTGTGTGTGTGTGTGTGTGTGTGTGTGTGTGTGTTGTGTGTGTGTGGTGTGTGTGCGCGCGCGCGGTGTGTGTGAGTGCTTTGTGAGTAATTCCAAACAAGAGTAATGAGTGTGTGTGTGTGTGTGTGTGTGTGTGTGTGTGTGTGTGTGTGTGTGTGTGTGTGTGTGTGTGTGTGTGTGCTTTGTGGAGTTATTCAAACAAGAGTAATAAGTGTCTGAGTGAGTGAGTGAGTAAGTGTGTGTGTGTGTGTGAAGTGTGAAGTGTGAGAGTGTGTGCGCTTTGTGAATAATTCAAACAAGAGTTGTGAGTGTGTGTGTGTGTGCGTGTGTGAGTGCTTTGTGAGTAATTCAAACAAGAGTAATGAGTGTGTGTGAGTGTGAGTGAGTGTGTGTGAGTGTGCGTGTGTGTTTTGTGAGTGATTCAAACAAGAGTAATGAGTGTGTGTGAGTGTGAGTGTGTGTGAGTGTGTGTGAGTGTGCTTGTGTGTTTTGTGAGTGATTCAAACAAGAGTAATGAGTGTGTGTGAGTGTGTGTGAATGTGTGTGTGTGTGTTTTGTGAGTGATTCAAACAAGAGTAATGAGTGTGTGTGAGTGTGTCAGTGTGTGTGAGTGTTGGAGATCTTGCTATATGAGGTTCACGGGTGTGTGCTGAAGTTGTTACTGTAACGGATGAAGAAGAACGTTAACGAACTTGTTTTTTGGCAAAAATGCTACGAGTTAGAAGATGGAGATGCTGCAGCACCTTCTTCTACTTTCCACTCACGCATTACTGTCGCAATGACTAGCAATAAGCAGAAACACATTTTGGAGTTGTTTTCGAGGAGCATAGTTAAGATAAGTAAAATTATCTTAACTATGAACAGTCTGCTCAAACGGAGAAAGACAAGGACGTCAACAACAACGACGACGACAGAGTAAATAGTTGGCCACAGGCTATTCTGTTCAAAGGCTATATTTTAGGCCAATAGTTTATTTAGACTACTTAAACTGAGGGTATCTAGATGAAGGAGCAAATTAACATAGGCCAAACTTTCGAATTCTTTATTTTGGATTCACAGGAGTTGTGAATGTTAATGATGTTTATAATTTATGCCGAGATCTGGAACATGCCACATAATCGATCGTGTTGTATGTTTTGTTGTTGTTGTTAATTTTTGTTGTTGATCTTTACATGTTAAGATTCTCGTTGGCGATAGGCTATAACTGTAAAGCTATACCCAGCCAATTTCAACTTCGGCCTCTAGGCTTAATTTTAGGCTATTTCTGTGGATATCATCGTAGATGATGGAGGAAATTTGCATAAATTGAACTCCGGCAGTGAATGTGTACTGGCCACGGAAAAATGAAATAAAGTTCGCATATATTAGAAATGTTTCATGCTTGGTTCTGCTTTTATTTAAAAAGTATTTGAATGTCAGTTAGGGGTCACAATCAGTGCTATAGCCTCTAAATACTTATCTAATATCATTTTGTTTTGACGTCACATATTTTAGTAGAGCTTACAGCACCCCTCGCATGAAAGAGGTTCCAGCGCGCCTGTACCCTATTCTACAGAAGTCCATCCATCTTAAAATGTGTAGATGCAATATATCTTATACGTGTATTCAGCTAGACTAGTTAGCAGCACTACAGGCATGTGTCGTGGACAACTTTTCCAAGACCGAACTTTTAAAAGGAACTTTTACCCACGGAGCTGTTAGGCAACTAGGAGCTTATGAGCTCCCCTCGTAAACTTTACACACACCAGATATTTATATTGCATAGCCCAGTTCTCATGGCATATAAGTATTCTATCACTACTTGACTTACCGAATAAAAAGTGAGCTCCACACAACGTTGTTAGGCGTCGGGTCAGTCGCGGTAACAGTCCCATACGCTCGCTTTAAAACTTCCTCCTACAGTCATCTTCAGTTCCTTTTAAACGCCTCGGGATTTAGAAGTATTTACGTTTACCGTTCGCTTGCAGGGAATGCAGGCTATTACACAATAATACCAACAATTTCTACTGATCAAACCAAGGCGCTATCCGTAAGATTCGTTTTACCCTTGTCACTACCAGATGGTTAACTAAACAGATGGTAGTTCCCGCACATCGCGCATGCTGAGACACAACGGTTAACGGCAGAAGGCTCTACGTCAACATATGGGGTTGTCTTAAACGCATAATGTGGGTATATTTAATGTAATATTTAATTATTAAAAGTGTGGAGACGGAGTAAGGGTAAAGGCAAATAGTTTGTATTATGAAGAAGTGAGAAAATATAGCAGTATAAACAAATAAAGCATTGATGTGATAGCCAATAGAACTTGACAGGGAGAACAAAAGAGGATATCCAGTAGGCTATATCTTTAACTTCTTTATTATACAAACGTTAAGAACTTACAGCTGTATACAATGACTAAACTTCTTAAAGTATACCGTCTTTCGCGAACTTCCATCAGCTTTATCAAGCGATTGTATTCCGCTGTCTATAGTGTCGCAAAGTGGCGCATGCGCGATGTGCGACACTACCATCTGTTAGTTACCATCTGGTAGTGACAAGGGTAAAACGAATCTTACGGATAGCGCCTTGGTTTGATCAGTAGAAATTGTTGGTATTATTGTGTAATAGCCTGCATTCCCTGCAGGCGAACGGTAAACGTAATACTTCTAAATCCCGAGGCGTTTAAAAGGAACCGAAGATGACTGTAGGAGAAGTTTAAAAGCGAGCATATGGGACTGTTACCGCGAACTGACCGGACGCCTAACAACGTTGTGTGGAGCTCACTTTTTATTAGGTAAGTCAAGTAGTGATAGAATACTTATATGCCACGAGAACTTGGGCTATGCAATATAAATATCTGGTGTGTGTAAAGTTTACGAGGGGAGCTCATAAGCTCCTAGTGCCCTAACAGCTCCGTGGGTAAAAGTTCGTTTAAAAGTTCGGTCTTGGAAAAGTTTTTCCACGACACATGTCTGTTGTGCTGCTAACTAGTCTAGCTGAATACACCGTATAAGATATATTGCATCTACACATTTTAAGATGGATGGACTTCTGTTAGAATAGGGTACAGGCGCGCTGGAACCTCTTTCATGCGAGGGTGCTGTAAAGCTCTACTAAAATATGTGACGTCAAAACAAAATGATATTAGACAAGTATTTAGAGGCTATAGTACTGATTGTGACCCTAACTGACATTCAAAATACTTTTTAAATAAAAGCAGAACCAAGCATGAAACATTTCTAATATATGCGAACTTTATTTCATTTTTCCGTGGCCAGTACACATTCACTGTCGGAGTTCAATTTATGCAAATTTCCTCCATCATCTACGATGATATCCACAGAAATAGCCTAGAGGCCGAAGTTGAAATTGGCTGGGTATAGCCTTACAGTTATAGCCTATAGCCAACGAGAATCTTAACATGTAAACATGCCCGTATTAAGACTTCATGGTGCCCCTGGGCAACAGTGACTCTCTGGTGCCCACCTACCCCCACCCCGCAGAACACAAACCATACCTATCCACCGGGGTGTATTGGTCCTTGAGTAGAAATACTTTCTAACTGTACTCAAGTATTATTTCTGAGTATCTGTACTTTACTTGATTGTTTTTTTATACATACTTTTTGCTTAATACTGCTCCACTACATTTTCCATACATTGATGTAACCTATGTAAGGAATAATGCACTGGGGAAGCAAGTCATATCACAGCTAACTTGCCAAAGTAATTAATGATATGCCTGTAAATTATGTTTAATGTGAACTTAGTGTTATTAGAAATCATAACTTAATTACAGTGCAGAACTATTGTTTATCTTTTGTTGACTTAATGAAATGAAATGAAAAACAGGTATATTATTCGTCTAAATCATAAGAAAGTTTATAACTTTTACTTTTGGTACTTAAGTAGGATATTACAGACTTAATCTGCTATAATCTACACAGAAAAGGAGAACATGAGCACATGTACCAAACAAATCAAGCTTTATTTATTTAATCGAACTTGCCCAAAAACAAGTCAGAAGCCTGCCAGTAGCCTACGTCTTTCAACCAGTATATGGGGACATTAATAACACTTTCTTAACAATGCATTAGTATAGTTATCAATCTTCATTGCAATTAGGTAGCACACCAAACAATGAAATCTGACATTTACAAAAAGGCAATCCAACTTAGTTGGATTAAGTTATCATTAAACCAACTCACAGCACCGCAAATAAGCATTGCAGTTCACAAAGGCTTTCCAAAACTTTAAATAGCTAACAAGAAGTGATGACGGCTATCAAAAACATCGGGGAGGTTATGCAATTAGTGACACACCGTACACTGTTCAAACCTTTGCAAGCGCAGTGAGTCTACTAACGAACTATCATTTCAGAACCATTGGGAAGCAGACAGCACGCACACACACACTTTGCCTTCTGAAAAACACAGAATTTACACTGTTCAACCTTTGCAAGCGCATTTAAAAAAAAAAGTGGCCGCATTTTCTGCCACTCTTTATCTTTTTTCAACTGTCGTTCTGCATTACCGCTAAGTTGCTGCCGCTTCATCTTGATCGTTCTGTTGGTGCCTCTTTCGCTGGGTTTGTGCATTGTGTTTGAACGTCAAATTGTGCTGACGGGGTCAGAATGAAAAAAAAAAATAATAATTAAATAAAAAATACATCGGTTGCTTGGTGCCCCTGGAGTTCTTGGTGCCCCTGGAGTCTTTGGTGCCCCTAAGGCACGTTGCCCCAGTTGGCCCATATGGTTAATTCCGGCCATGCATGTAAATGTTGTAATAAATGAACAACAACAACAAAACATACAACACGATCGATTATGTGGCATGTTCCAGATCTCGGCATAAATTATAAACATCATTAACATTCACAACTCCTGTGAATCCAAAATAAAGAATTCGAAAGTTTGGCCTATGTTAATTTGCTCCTTCATCTAGATACCCTCAGTTTAAGTAGTCTAAATAAAACTATTGCCTAAAATATTAGCCTTTGAACAGAATAGCCTGTGGCCAACTATTTTACTCTGTCTCGTCGTTGTTGTTGACGTCCTTGTCTTTCTCCGTTTGAGCAGACTGTTCATAGTTAGATAATTTTACTTATCTTAACTATGCTCCTCGAGAACAACTCCAAAATGTGTTTCTGCTTATTGCTAGTCATTGCAACAGTAATGCTGTGAGTGGAAAGTAGAAGAAGGTGCTTGCCAGCATCTCCATCTTCTAAACTCGTCGACGCATTTTTGCCAAAAAACAAGTTCGTTAACGTTCTTCTTCATCCGTTACAGTAACAACTTCAGCACACACCCGTGAACCTCATGTAGCAAGATCTCCATGCATGCCTGTGATCACTAAAAACTAGCAAACAGATTTGTTCAACATTAATTTTCTTCCCCAAAGCAAAATTATGTATTATATCGTTTTAATATATATTTAATATATAAAAATGAGTAACACCTTTATTTATTATTTCCCTGCCTGGAGCTAGGGGGTGCTGCAGCGCCCTCAGCACCCCCCTTCCGCGCGACTGCAAGGCAAACACATTTCAGAATTCAAAATAAGTAGTAAATGACGAAAACATTAGTGCAATTCAATGGATGCAGATAAAGGAGAAGGAAAAGGGGAAGTGTCTGTGTGTGTGTGTGTGTGTGAGTGTGAGTGTGAGTGTGTGTGTGGTGTGTGTGTGTGTGTGTGTGTGGTGACCTTATTCTAACCTTGTGCTTGACAATGACGCACGTCTTCAGTTTACCAGCCCGCCCCACCTACCCTTGACCTTTTTAGTTCACACCTCAACCCACCCCCCACCTACCCCCTCCCTACCCAATCACCTTTCAGTTCACACATCCAGGGAATCGACCCATCTACCTCCTTTGTGTTCTCTCTGCAGGTTCAAACCCTGACCACGCCCACCTTGAGGACCATCACACTAGTTGAACAATGCACATGGAATTCCTCCCATACTCCTTTGCCATTCTAATTTGCATTCCAAAAGCTCCTGCAGCTGATTGGTTAGGCTTGAATCCAAGAAGCTGATGGATCAGACAGAGGATTGCACTATATTTAACACCACATAGGGGAGGACTGAACTCACCGTTGTAAGGTAGACACTGGGATGCTCTGGATGGATACTGAACTCACCTTCGAAGGTAGACACTGGGATAATTTTGATAGATACTGTATGTTTGTATTCAATTTTGTTTAGGTTTAACACTGGGATGCTTGGATAGATACTCTATGATTGTAATTCAACAAAAATTCAACTCTACTGTAGTTCTTTATTTAACTATATTTTTCCATGCATTGAAGGAATGTTAGACTGGATTTCCTTTACAAAACAGAACTGAAACTACTGGTACTGGGATGCTCGGAATGATTATGTGTGTCATTCTTTGGAAGCATACTGTAGAAGTGTAACGCCAACAGTAAAACTACACTGTAGTTCTTTTGTTGCACATGTTTCACTATATGCAAATGTCTTGCATTGAATGAGGGTTTGACTTTATTTTCTTTGAAAAACAGAACTGAAGTCTGAAATGTCAGGACATACTGAAACATCACAACTGCTCATGTCAGTGAAGGAAGAGGATCAAAGAAGAAGAATTTGATGATTTCCTGCAGGAGTATCTTTCTGCAATTCGGAAAGTGGAAGAAAAGCCTGGACTGGAAGCTGACTGTAAGACTGAAATATACACATCACCAACCTTGACCCACAAAGAAGATGAGTATTCACCAGTGGAAATGAAACAGGAGGAAACATCTGATTTGAGAGAATATGGTCACCATGACTCTACTCCTACAGGTAAGTTGCACATTAGTTTGTATCATGAAAAACTAGAACAATGTGATAGTTAAAATGAATTGAATATGACATCATGCTAATATGAAGCTGCAAGGGTACTTTTTAACTATTTGTCTCTAGCTTAAGGAAACATCTGGTTGCTGCTAGCGTGTGTTAATATCTGTAAATGTGAACTTGTGTCAATATGAAGCTGCACAGGCACCCCAAGTGTTTCTACCAATTATAATTTAAGGAGTAAAATTTAAGAGACTGTAACATCAGCTGGATAACTGGCATACAATTTAATATGATAATGACAATAATGATAGATGTATTAATATTTCAACCCATTGGAACTAAGGTTAGTTGCAAATGTATTGAAAAACAAAAATAAAACACCCTGGCTTTATCTTGTGCTTTACCTAATGAAATGTGAGCCCTATTGAGAGAATAGAGATACCATGGGAGTACCTTAATTATAGGAAATAATTTGGAGTATGTTAAATTTAAAACATTTAAAATGTCTGCCATCATTTTGTCTCCAGATCTCTACATGTTCTGAATCTCTGCTTACATTTACAGTGCAGTCTGTAAGTGGATCATTTTATCCTAAAGGACTTCCAAGTACTATTCTAGCAAATAGCCATTCATTGAAAAGCACATTACAAAAAATACAATACATGTGTTTTCAGTGTTGTAGTGCTAATGTAACAAAACAGTAGAGTGAGGATATTATTTAAAAAATGTCTTATTATGTTATAGGAGACGTTCAAAGGATCCATTCTAGCAAAAGGAGTACAGAGGAAAAAAGAAAGAATGTCATCAGACATCAGCAATCGAATGCAAGGAAGAAACAACATGAATGTCCCCAATGTTTCAAAACCTTTGCTGCACCTTCCACTCTTGCAATTCATCAACGAACACACACAGGAGAAAAGCCCCATCATTGTTCTCAGTGTGGAAAGTCTTTTAGTCAAAGGAGTAGTCTCAAGACACACCAGATGATCCACACTGGGGAAAAGCCCCATCAATGTTCTCAGTGTGGAAAGTCTTTTAGTAGAATGGATAATCTCAAGACACACCTGATGATCCACAGAAGAGAAAAGCCCCATCAATGTTCTCAGTGTGGAAAGACTTTTAGTCAAAGGAGTAGTCTCAAGACACACCAGATGATCCACACAGGAGAAAAGCCCCATCAATGTTCTCAGTGTGGAAAGACTTTTAGTCAAATGATTACTCTCAAGACACACCTGATGATCCACACTGGGGAAAAGCCATATCATTGTTCTCAGTGTGGAAAGACTTTTAGTCACATGAGTAATCTCCAGAGACACCAGATGACACATACTGAGGAAAAGCCATATCAGTGTACTACATGGGAAGGGTTTCAGGACTAGCAGAGAACTGCCCATCCACCAGATGACACATGCTGGGGAAAAGCCACATCAGTGTTCTCAGTGTGGAAAGACCTTCAGTGCAGCAGGTGATCTCAATAGAACATCCCATAAGAATACCATACAGGTGAAAAGCCCCATTCAGTGTTCTCAGTGTGGAAAGACCTTAATTATATGTGTAATCTCCAAGACACCAGATGACACATACTGGGGAAAAGCCATACCATTGTTCTCAGTGTGGGAAGGCCTTCGTCAAATGAGTGATCTCATCAGACACCAGATGACACATACTGGGGAAAAAGCCATTATTTTTCCCCCCCATTGGTTTTTCTGTCCCCCAGTGTGGGAAAAAAGACTTTTTTTTAGTCAGATGGGTTATTCAAGACACACCAGAGGGTCCATAGTGGAGAAAAGCCACACCAGTGTTTCTCAGTGTGGAAAGACTTTTAGTGAAATGGGTACTCTCAAGGATCACCAGAGGATCCACACTGGAGAAAGGCCATATCATTGTTCTCAGTGTGGGAAAGGCCTTTAGTCAAATTAGAAGTCTCAAGACACACCAGATAATCCACACTGGGGAAAAGCCACACCAGTGTTCTCAGTGTGGAAGTGCTTTAATGCCAAAGGCAATCTCAAGACACATCAGAAAGTACATACTAGAGTAGCTCACATCTAACAACCCATCAGATCACGGATGAAGGGGGAAAGCCTTATCAGTGTCTTCAGTGTGGAAAGGCCTTTAATAGAATATCTGGTCTCAAGGTAAATCAGAAAATACATCCTAAAGGCCTCATCCATGCAGTACACAAAAAAGCGCAATGTTCATCAGAGGACGCAAGCAGGAGAACAGGCTTATCGGACAAAAACCTTACAAAAATACTTGATATATGCAAAGACTGAAAAAACACATCCGTGTTCTTAGTGTGGAAAGGCCTTTCGCCAGAGGATCCATTCATATGATGTGCTGCCATATTATATATAGATGTATCCATGAATCACTGATGATCAAGCTACTGATGGGGACGTATGAAATGCTGCCCTGCTAACACATGATGAAGTATCACTTACTGTAATATTTTGGATTTTATGAGTTTTAAACTAAATGTGAAGTACATGATGAAGTATTATTTCTTCATATTTGAAACGTGTGATGTGGTAGAGATTGAAATAAAAATTGAGTACAAAAATGATTTGAGTGTCTTTTCAAGTATGTACAGTATATGTGGGGTGGGGGGGATTTGTGTTTGGGTGTGTACAACATGTAATTGACTAGCAGCAGTTAGCACTTGTACAAAAAAAAGTAGTGTTTGTGCGAGCACCCGAGATTGATGGCCTAAACAGCACCTCATATGAAGATTGTCTACAGCTCAAAGATATGTTGAGTGTCAGAGACGGGGAAGAAAGAAAGAAAGAGGACATGGGGAGGGCGGGAGGGAATACAGTATTGTCATTGAAAAGGGTAGACACAAAAAAACATGACTACCTCGAGAAAACAGGCTCTGCACTCACTGTATTAATGGGGTGGATGATGAGTGTCTTTTCCTGACAGAATGTAATAACTACAACAACAGAGGACATTTGCTCTGGGTTTAGGAAAATATAAAGAGAAGAAAGATGATAATTCCTTGATCATTTTTGTTCACATGAATAGGGTTTACTCCTGTTGTAATCTTAAAGTAAGAATTAAAGATAAATCAAAGCAAACATCCTGAAAGACCACTTGAGAGCAATGACAGTATTGTAAACAGAAATGTCAAACAGTTACTGCAGCTGTGTAAAAGCCTAGGTCTGTTCATTCCTTATGGTGGAAGGACAGGTGACTCTCTGGGTAGATTCACCTACTGCTCCCCTCTCAGCAGTAGTGTAGTAGCTCATGCAGTCACAGATCCAAGTCATATCAGGTACTCTACTGTAAGGCCTCAAGTTCCATTCTCAGATAACAGCCACGTCACATTAAGTCTAAAAAAGAACAACCACCCTGAAACATCCTCTGAAACCGATAAACAAACTATCCTCTCCAAAGTCAATTTCGGTCTCTCTCAATATGAGGCTGAAAGATACAAATTGAAAATAGGATCTACACATTTTTGTTTTTAAAAGCCTCCACAGGGATCCTGCTCAAGAACCATTGATTGATAAATTACACAAACTAGAATCAAATATAAACTACAAACTAATAAACAAATAATCTGGATACTCATGTATCATACCACTAGCTGAGAATGAAGCATTCCTTCAACAAAATATCTTATTGGGCAAAAGTGTGTGAGACATTGGTGTGCAATGAAGACGTAGTATGATGCCATCGTGGCTGAAAATGCACTGCAGGGGAGTACTAGAGGCAGGCACTGCTAAAGCCCTGATGGCCAATGACCAGATCAAACACGGCACTGCTTATACAGTAGCTTAATGTTGAAGATTAGTTGTATTGTAAAACTTTTTTATTTGGACTTTTTTAGTTAGAGTCCTGCAAGAATAAGGCTGCTACCACTTGGCGGGAGGGAACATAGCATTGTCATTGAAAAGGTTAGATACAGAAAAACATGGCTACCTCGACAAAACAGTCTCTGCGCTCACTGTATCAATGGGGTAGTGGATGATGAGTTTCTTTTCCTGACAGAATATAATTACAACAACATAAGGGAGACCTACTTCTCAAGAACAGAGGACATTTGCTCTGGGTTTACAAAAAAAGAGAAGAAAAAATGATTATTCCTCCTTTGTGAAGCGATGAATGTGGGAAGGATTACAAGAATGGATCACATCTCACCACCCATCAGATCACACATACCGAAGAAAAGTCACTGTTCAGAGTGTGGAAAGGTCTTTAGACGCATGTCTCATCTCAAGAGACACCAGAGGATCTGTGAAACTTTATATTTCTGTTGTACTCTAAGTATAGCGAACTACACACACACACACACACACACACACACACACACACACACACACAGGACACCTCCG
>NW_024879835.1:60000-63993 GCF_900700415.2 Clupea harengus | reverse complement strand
GCTTGGTGCTGGGATTCATTTCACTCTTTCATTGCTTTCATGCCTGTCTGGGATTCATTTAGCTGAAAACATGTATCATTGATGACAATGATGATCACCCCAGAGTGGGCATCTAGAGCCATCCATTAGCTGCTTCCTTTGAGAGGCGGTATTGTGTGTGAAAGGATAAGCCTCCACACACATGGAAAACACACACACACAACACCACACATGGAAACACACACACACACACATAGAATGTTCCAGGCTAACAGCATCAGGCTCAAAGGCTTCTGCTCAGACCCGAAGTTTCTACATGCAGGACTGATACAGGAAGCCATTTTTTCCCCAGAAGTGAGTGAGTGTGTAGCGAAAGTGTGTGAGCGAAAGTGTGTGACCATGGCCCATAACTCCGTGTTCATTGCCTTTATTAGCGGGAGTGTCGTTGACGCATTCATTAATCTTCACTTCTTCAAAGTTAATCAGAGAGGAATATTTGTCTGTCGGGTCATCTTTGATTTACTGAACTCATTAAATGATGTTACCCATGTGGGCCAATAAATATGCAGATCATGTTTGTCCTTCATGTTAGGCTGAGACATTATCATTCAGATGAGAGACCAGGAGGAGATGCTGACGGCTGGTTTTTTACTGCGTCTGGAAAATAGAATCAAGGAAACCCCCTCATTGCTTTGTCATATTATGCTTTTAAAATGAAAGTACCGTTACCACAAACACCTCTTAATATAGAGCAGACACAGTCATTCACAGAAGCCAAAACCTTCTCTAATCTTAGAGCAGACACAGTCATTCACAGAAGCTAACACCTCTAATCTAGAAGCAGACACAGTCATTCACAGAAACTCAAACCTCTCTAATCTAGAGCAGACACAGTCATTCACAGAAGCTCACAGTACATTTCCTGCTCATGTCCTCTCTGGTACTCAAACCCAAGATCTTGGAATTGCTGCCTGTGTGTCTGTACGTCTGTAAACACACTAAGCTTTGGTGTGTCTGTACGTCTGTAAACACACTTAGCTTTGGTGTGCTTGTACGTCTGTAAACATACTTAGCTTTGGTGTGTCTGTACGTCTGTAAACACACTTATCTTTTAGTGTGTCTGTACGTCTGTAAACACACTTAGCTTTGGTCTGTCTCACAGTTTTAACTGGGAAACAATACTAACATCCTTGCACAACTTGTCCAATCTCCTCTCCTCGCCTCTCCACTCCTCCCCTTCCCTCCCCTCTCCTCCTTGCTACACTCCTTTCCTTTCCTTTCCTCTCCTCTCCTCTCCTCACCTTTCCTCTCCTCACCTCTCCTTTCCTTTCCTTTCCTCTCCTCCCTTCTCCTCTCCTCCTCACTACACTCCTTTCCCTTCCTCTCCTCTCCTCTCCTCTCTCTTCCTCTCTCCTCTCCTCCTCTCCTCCTCTCTCCTCTGTTCTCCTGTCCCCAGGGTGTGACTACCCAGCCTGTCATGGATCTGGAGTAAATGGGCCCCGCCCCTCGAGAGGAGTCGATTGGCCACCACCTCCTTCTGTGGTGAGTCTCCAGCCCCTTCCCCACCCCTCTCCCGTCTGTCTGTCTCACCTGCCAATGGGGGGAGGGAGGAGAGTCATCACTATGCTTTCTCGACTTTCCTTATCGTCGTACAAACCCATTGCTAATGTAGCATCTACTCTCTTTCTGCTCCCATCCTCTTTCCATGTCTCTCTCATGCCCTCTCTTTTCTCCTCCCTCTCCTGTTTGTTCTTCTTTTCTCTCCATCCCTCTCTCTCCATCCCTCTCTCCCCTGCCCTCTCTTTTACTCCTCTCTCTCCTGTCCTCTCTTTTTCTCCTCTCTCTCCTGTTCTGTTCTTCTTTTCTCCATCCCTCTCTCTCACACTCTCCCTCTCTCTCCATCCTTCTCTCTCCATCCCTCTCTCTCACACTACCTCTCTCTCTCCATCCCTCTCTCTCACACCCTCACACTCTCTCCATCCCTCTATCTCCTGCCCTCTCTCTTTGTCCTCTTTCTCCTGTTCTGTTTCTTTTTTTCTCTCCATCCCTCTCTCTGATTGTAACAGTGTTGCCATAGCAATGCAATGGACATGCAATACAACAAATATACTATAGGTAATATAGGTAATAGGTAATATATACAAATCTTTGACATGGAGCTATGGAAGTAAAAAAAAAATATATATATATATATATATACAAGTAAAACATCTGTCTCTCAGGCTCCTATGATATATATAAATATGTAATAATAATAAAATACTAATAAATGTATAAATGAATAAGAGTCCCCCTCTCTCTCTCCCACAGGCTCCTATGCTGGTGCTGTGATTGCCATGCCCCATGGCGGGGATCCTAGTGCAGTACACGGCTGGTCCTCTGTCTTTTATGTCTACGGTGAGTGAAATGTGTGTGTGTGTGTGTGTGTGTGTGTGTTTGTGTGTGTGTGTGTGTGTGTGTGAGAGAGAGAGAGAGTGTGTCTGTGTGTGTGTGTGTGTGTGTGTGTGTGTGTGTGTGAGAGAGAGAGTGTGTGTGTGTGTGTGAGAGATAGTGTGTGTGTGTGTTTGTGTTTGTGAGCGTGAGCGTGTGTGTGTGTGTGTGGTGTGTGTGAGCGGGTGTGTGTGTGTGTGTGTGTTGTGTGGTGTGTGCGCGCGTGTGGTGTGTGTGTGTGTGTGTGTGTGTGTGCGTGCGTGTGTGTGCGCTGTGTGTGTGTGGTGTGTGTGTGTGTGTGTGTGTGGTGTGTGTGTGTGGAATTCCAGTGAAATCGGATGGGTTTGCAGATGTAAGCTGTGTATTGATTTATTCCTGGATGTTTCCATGAGTCTGTGCCAGCCCATATCCCCCCCCCCCCCATATTGAATTACTCAGAGTGTGATGAGGCGGGTGACAGATTTAAATAGCGTGAAAGGTCGGGGATTTGATTGGTGGAGCAGACATAACCCATCAGTCTGTTTGGATCTGACATGGTGATCTGAGTTTTCTGGCTGGATGTGTTGAACGGGTAGTGAAGGGCTAGTGAATGTGTTGTAACTCTAGATATTGTCTCAAATATCTGATATCTCTAAATGAGCTACTTCCCTGCTCCTCTCTCTCTCTCTCTCACTCTCCTTCACTTTCTCCCTCTATCTCTCACTCCTTCTCTCTCTATCTCTCTCCCACTCTGTCTCCCTCTCTCTCTCTCTCTCGCTCCCCCTCCCTCTCCCTCGATCTCTCACTCCTTCTCTCTCTCTCTCTGTCTCTCTCTCCCAATCTGTCTCCCTCTCTCTCTCTCTCTGTCTCCTTCTTTCTCTCTCTCTCTCTCTCTCTCTCCCACTCTGTCTCTCTCTCTCTCTCTCTCTCTCCCTCTCTGTAGGGGTTTGTGGGATATTCTGGTACATGTTCTGGGTCCTGGTGTCGTACGAGAGCCCTGCTGACCACCCCACCATCACAGAAGAGGAGCGCACCTACATCGAGGAGAGCATAGGAGAGAGCGCCAAGCTACTGGGCCCGGCCGAGGTCAGCCTTCCTCACACCATCCTCTTCATCACTTCTTCACTCCTTCGCCTCTCTCTGTCTCTCTCTCTCTGCATCCCCTTCTTCTCTGTCCTCTCCCCTCTTCTGATTGGTCCAGAGCTCGCTTGGAATATGTGCGAAAGGAGAATGTGTCTGATGTGCTGATTGGCTGAGACTCAAAACATATGCCCTTTGAAGATGAACTGGAATCAAATATGTCTGCCCTACTTAAGGCTGACAGACAGACAGACAGACACACACACACACTTTCTCATTTTAATCCCTACTCCCACACACACACTCACTCACACACACACTCACGCCCCCCCACACACTAATCTTAATTCTCTTTCCCACATTATTAATGGTGATCTTTTACACATTATTCATGGTGACTTTCCCACTGCTGTCATATTTAGGGGTACAAAGGTCAGGGAGAAACTTCTGGATGATTACAACCTGGGTTCTGCCATCCCATATTCTCTGTGTTAACTGTGGTTCTGCTTCCAAACTGTGTCCACT
>NW_024879835.1:50000-55000 GCF_900700415.2 Clupea harengus | reverse complement strand
AGCCACTTTAACTCTCTCTCCCGCTCTCCCTCACTCTCTCTCTTTCTCCCTCTCTCTATTTCTCCCTCCCTCACTTTCTTTGGTTCTCCCTCTCTCTCTCTCTCTCTCTCTCTCTTTTCCTCTCTTTCTGTCTCGCTCTCTCTCTATCTCCCTTCCTCGCTCTCTCTCTCTCATTCTTTTCTTCTCTTTCTGTCTCGCTCTCTCTCTTTCTCCCTTCCGCTCTCTCTCTCTCCTTCTCTCTCTCTATCTCCCTTTCTCGCTCTCTCTCTCTCTCTCTCCCTCCCTCTCTCTCTCCCCCCCCCTCTCTCTCCCTCTCTCTCTCCCCCGTCCCCCCTCTCTCTCACTTTCTCTCTCTCTCTCACTCTTTTCCTCTCTTTCTGTTTCGCTCTCGCTCTCTCTCTCTCCGCCCCCCCTCTCTCCCCCGTCCCCCCTCTCTCTCACTCTCTCTCTCTCTCTCACTCTTTTCCTCGCTCTCTCTCTCTCTCCCTCTCTCTCCCTCTCTCTCCCCCCGTCCCCCCTCTAGACTCGAGAGGAGTGGCAGTACGTGTTCCTGATCGCCGCCATGGTGCACTACGGCGGCGTGATCTTCTACGGGTTGTTTGCGTCGGGCGAGAAGCAGCCGTGGGCGGACCCGGAGCTGACCAGCGACGAGAAGTGCGGCTTCATCGAGGAGGACGAGCTGGCGGAGGAGACGGGCGACATCATGCAGAGCTACAACGCAGCGGGCGGCCCGGCCAAGAGCTACGGCGCCACCACCCAACTCAACGGGGGCTGGGCGGAGGGCTGGGAGAAGACGGAGGAGTACGTACAGGAGGGGGGCCAGCAGGCGGGCTATGGGGGGTACTCCTAGAGCTACACACACTTAACACACACACACACACACACACACACACACACACTTGACACAAACACACAGTCAAGACAACGACAAACATGCATACACGCACACACACACACAGTGTAGACCTATTTTGTAGTGTTTGTGAGTTCTGACAAAAAAAAGATGAAGTAATCACCTATACCAGTTAAAGTTCCATTGTTGTATGTTTGCACACGTTTAAAAATGAAAAAAGATAATCTCTGAAGAAAGGACAGAAAACAAACAAACAAACAAAGAAACACACACACACACACACACACACACAAACACCAATAACCTTCAGATGAAAAGAATCACTGCACATATCAGATTGAAGGGTTGTAAATGTTATATGTATTTTAAAAACAGAATTACTTTTATTTTTCAAGTGCAATCATGTGTACATTTGTGAAGTGCTGAGTCAACAGGACTGACAAGTCATTATTACAAACAAGTAATGCATTTCAGATACAAGACTGCTGAGTCATCCTAATGGACCAGTAGTACACTTTACATAGACAACTGCTGAATCATACAAACAAACCAACAGTACTCTTCATGCGTAGCCAGCCATACAGTACTGTTCTGGGCGCTGTGTACTGACCAGTTGTGCATTTCAGACAGGGCAGCAGAGTTATACAACAGACCAGTAGTATACTTCCCATACAAGACTGTTGAGTCACTGTAACGAACCAACAGTACTCGTCATGCATAGCCAGCCATACAGTACTGCTTTGGGCTCTGTGGAGACTCCCAGCCATACAGTACTGGTCCGGGCTCAGTCCATACTGGTCTGGGCTCAGTCCATACTCTACTGTTCTGGGCTCTGTGGAGACTCCCAGCCATACAGTACTGGTCTGGGCTCAGTCCATACTCTACTGTTCTGGGCTCAGTCCATAGTGTACTGTTCTGGGCTCAGTCCATACTGTACTGTTCTGGGCTTTGTGGAGACTGCCAGTCAGAAACCGCTTTGAGTTTTGCTCTTGTTTTCTTCTTCTGATTGCACGGAGTGAGTTGTGCCTGTCCTTGTGTCCCTGCGCACCGAGCGCGAGTCAGTCCCTTGTTTCCTGGTTTCTGACACATCCTTGTGAGGTTCCTGTGGGTGCAACATAGCTGAAACACGTCTGAAGACTTGGGTCTTTGCTTTAAAGAGCACACTAATCATTAAGACAATGGAGGAGAGGGAAGGAGAAAGGCAGAGAGAAAGAGAGAGAGTTAAAGAGAGAGGGAAAGAGAAAGAAATAAGTTTGACTAGAAAAGCAGGCATGTAACATGTCATCAAGGGCTTGTGTAATGCAGACAGAATTTAGACATTGAACTAACAGATGTATAAATATATTTACAAATATATAAATATAAATATATCTACATACATCAGATATTTATTAGCATTCTATGAAATGATAACAATCTAAATTACATTATAACTATATATGATAGGAAATGATATATTGTATCAAGCACTGTATGCGATTTCAAGGACATTTCCTGATCAGGAAGGCTGCAGATTCTAAAGATGAGGAGCGCTGTAGTGGGGAACGTCAGGGGTTAGCTGCTGTAGCTCAGTGTGAGGTTCCAAAGATGAGGAACGCTGTAGTGGGGAACGTCAGGGGTTAGCTGCTGTAGCTCAGTGTGTTGGACAGACACCCTGCAGGTAAGACAACCACTGAGACTCTCCTGAACATGGCTGGAGAGACAGAGAGACAGACAGACAGACAGACAGAGAGAAAGAGAGACAGACAGACAGACAGACAGACAGACAGACAGACAGACAGACAGACAGACAGAGAGAATGAAAGACTGAGAGAGAGAGAGACAGAGAGAGAGGCAGAGAGAGTCTGTTGCTATGGGGATGACACTTGCAGCTTTCCCAGACGCACAAAGAGAGAGAAGCCTCTGCGCCTCAGCAGTAACCCCAGGTTTTGAGCACATGAGTTGACAGGAAGTGACTCGTCCCCATATCAACATGTGGACATAAAAGCACAAAACCAGCCTCTCTAGAGAGCTCACTGTTGGGGGAGGAGACAGGGGAGCCAGAGTGACTGACAGCAGAACCATCCAATAGTTAGAAAGAGAGAGACAAGCACTGAGAGACCAGCTTACAGCCGTCTAGTTAGTCTGTCCATAACGTTCTGTAAAACCAGAAGGAGAGAGTTAGGAGAGAGTTAAGAGAGAGAGAGTTAGTTTATCCTAAGTGAGAGAGTTTAAGATACATTATCCTAAGCAAGAGAGATAGTTTATCCCAAGAGTTAATCTGCCCTATGCACAGTATGTCCAGCCAGAGAGATAGAGAGTTAAGAAGATGATAGCTTGTCTGTATTAAGCACAGTCTGTCTCAAGGACCCAAACCTTCACATACGTCTGCTATGAGACGCATAAAGCTACCACCATGTCATGTTAATGTCTGTGAATGTGTGTTATGCATGGATTAATGTTACATTTACTTGAAGTGATCAAATTATACAATGTGTTTTTTTTTCTGAATGTCATAAAGTCTGTTTGTTGTTTTTGTTTGGGTTTTCTTTACACGACTAACCAAAGGTGATGTGTAGAGGCAAGGTCACAGCTGGAGAGCTTCCATTGGAGGACAGCTGACCAATGAGCTGCTGAGGGTGGGGCTACTGTCTGACCACGCCCCCATTCTCAGTGTACAAAGCAATAAAGCCATGGCAACAGTCTGTGGGTTTATCAACGTAAAAAAAAAGAGAAACACACATTAGCACATTAGCATTTAGCCATAGTGAGTTTGGTTTTATGAGTAGTGTTTTTGTGGATGCAAATTTAAAACAAGAAAAAATGGTTTAAAAAATAAAACATGAAAGTAAGTGTAATTAAAAAGCTCTTTGAAGCGTATATATATATATAGATATATAGATATATAGATCTAGCCTGAGCCCAGCCACTCTCTCAGTAGACAGAGAGCAAGCGCTGGGCCCACTCACCAGAAGAGAATGATATCCCCAGCGTCGCCACGGGGACGTTTCCTAGGCGACGGCTCCAACTCCCCTGGATGTGTGCACCTCTGTAGTGATCCTGTGTTCTCCCCGTGGTTGCTCCCCCCCCCCCCCGGGTTGACTGGGTTTGTCAGTGTGTATCTCTCTGCCCACCCCCACCCCACCCACCACCCCCAACCCCCCCCCCTCACTGTCCACTGCTGTAACGAGCAATGGCTCAAGGACTGTGTGTGTAAAGGTGTTTCATATATTGTACAAAAGCGGCCGTGGTTGCCAGGCGACCTTGCGCGGTCCCGTAGTCCTGTTCTGTGCCTCTGTGTGAGTTCTACCTGTGGTTCAATGGCTTTTTATTTGCTGTGTTCTATGGAGAGGGTTCTATGGCGTTTTATTTGCTGTGTTCTATGGAGAGAGTTGTTGATGTCAAAACTGAACTGCTATATATATTCTCTTTTTATAAAAAAGATCAAATTTGATACATGCCTGTGCCTGTTTCTTGTGTGTGTTTTAGATCTGGTAGTCTGTCAGTAGCACGTGGTGGATGTTTGATATTAGACGCTATGGATGACCTGATCCTCAGCCTTCTAGTGAACTGCTTTGGGCAACTCAGGACCATTGCAGTAAGAACACACAGGCAGGTCAGGACACATAGAGGCAGTAAAGATACACACTTCAGACACACGTCAGACACACACACACACACACACACACACACACACACACACACACACACACACACACACACACACTCACACACACTCATTCCTCACACTATTCCCATTCTAGAGCTCTGCTACCCCACAGACGTCTCTTGGGGTTCCGGAACACTCTGTCCCTGCTCTGGTGATCTCAGATGAACGACTCTCTTTCACATCACTTCCTCCTCTCTCTAACCAGCACCCCTCCTCTCTTCTCTCTCTGTGATGCATCCATCCCTCCCTCCCTCCTACTTTCCTCTCCTCTTCCCTGCGATCCCTCCTTCCTCCACTCCTCCTCTCTGGGGTAAAGGAAAAATCAATAAGAGAGACCCTCTCGCTGCAGGGGGCATATTGACCAGCGGCTGGCCTAATGCACAGGGGAGGAGAACAGGGGGAATGAGGAGGGGAAAGAGAAGAAGAGGGGAGGAGAGAAAGAGGAGGAGGAGGAGGAGGAGGAGGAGGAGAAGCACTTAGACAGCATTTAGCAGGTAG
>NW_024879835.1:32500-35000 GCF_900700415.2 Clupea harengus | reverse complement strand
CTTGGTCTGCGCACGCGCGGGCACAGTGCCATGTCAAGAACAGACAGCAAATGTAATTACTCTCCTCCCGTACCTCCGGGCGGCTGACCTGTGCGCCTGTACGGCTGGCATCGCATTAATTTGTCGTTGGGTGTTGGCAGGTTATCCATTACATTTCCGTTATGAACGTGCCTGTGCCTTCACCAGTTCACGCGCCGCGTGCCCAGGACCCGCGCTAGACGGCAATAACTCAATCCCACCGTTCAGAGTTAATTAAGAAAAGAACAGCAAGGTTATTAAATCCAAATTAACTCCCTTTGAGGGGATCAGAGTCTTGATTGACCACTCTCTTTGTTCTATATTACCGAGCATCTGAGTTGGAACGAAATCCAACAAAACTTTTAGACTACTTCAAATGTGCACTTATTCCCCTCACAGATTGTTTTCCATTCTGATAGAGATCTGCAGCCATCTCCTCTCTCCGCCGTGACGGGGTGATAGATGAGGGGGCTGTGTAAATTAGGGAGGCACCCATCTGATATCACACGGGTCCTCATGGCCCGTGGGACCAATTTGGCACAACGCTGAACATGCGCAAGCTGGTCCGGGCCACCTTAATCGTTGTGGTTGCCGTGGAAACGTGACGCCGCCATCTGCCAAGGGTCCTGCTCGCTGATCCTTGACGTGTACGCGCAGCGCATTGTTTGCCATGAACTCGCCGCGCATGAGTTCCCAGCATGCTGAAGTGGTGCGGCGGCACCTAAACTGCTGTCAATCAGAGAGAGAGAAGTCGAGTCGTCATTCATAAGGCGTCGTGTTCCCCTAAAACCAACTACCAGCCTTCATTCCCACTGTAGATAAGGCATCTCGCTCTCTCATATATACAAATTAATTCATATCATGTTTCATTGAATTTCGATTTTAATTGCTTGTACTGTTGATTTATAACTATATGGATGACCTAAATTTCCCTCGGGATTCATAAAGTATCCATCCAACTCTCAGTGTGTGTGTGTGTGTGTGTGTGTTGGATGGTTTTGTGGAAAGGTTTTTTTTTTAACCAAAGGATGGTCCAAGCCCCGCCTTCTTTTCCCAGTGTCCCCCGCTCTCTGAGCTGCTGTCCCTCCCTCTGTGGTTCAGACCGCCCTCTTTCCGACGGCCTCGCTGTCAGGCCAGGGTCAGGAATGCTGGCCTCCGCTCCCAAACGCTCCGACCAGAGCAGAGCAGACTTGGAGGATTCGGAGCACATCTGCTAAGATCCCAGGCTGCAGCTGAGATGAGAAACACACTAGAAAAAGGCAGAATGAGTCATTTAGACCTCTTACAGGTTTTAGATTGTCGGACTTTCAAAAGTTGAACTTTGCTCTCTCTGATGAGATATACACCGCAGAAACACTTTAGATTTCCCCCCCCCCAAAAGGTCTAAGGTTAATCCTTAAGAAAGTCCAGTTTAAGATATTTGCCTTACTCCTCGCTGGGAGAGCGATAGCTAATGTATGGAATCTATAGGTACCAGCTGGTAGAGAGATAGCTAATGTATGAAGTCTATAGGTACCAGTTGGTAGAGAGATAGCTAATGTATGGAGTCTATAGGTATCAGTTGGTAGAGAGATAGCTAGTGGTCCAGGCGGTATGATATAGTGAATGTATGGAGTCTATAGGTACCAGTGGTCTAGGCGGTATGATATAGTGAATGTATGGAGTCTATAGGTACCAGTGGTCTAGGCGGTATGATATAGTGAATGCCAACCCATGTGTGTCCCAGTGACAGTAAAGGGAAGGCAAGTCCATGCACATCTTAGTAGTGTGGAGGGCTCGCTCTCACACACACACAAACACACACACGCACGCACGCACGCACGCACGCAGGCACGCACGCACGCAGCGCACGCACGCACGCACACACACACCACACACACGCACACACACACACACACACACACGTCCTGTACATGAGTAAATCCACAGTGTTCTGTGCTGTAAGTATAACTGCAGGTGAATGTTGGGAAACGGGTTTGTGGTGAAGAGCTGCTTCATCCCAGAGTTCAGGGTAGAGAGCTTTTGGGCTGAGTCACCACTATTTCCCACCAGTGTGTGTGTGTGTGTGTGTGTGTGTCGTGCCGTGTGTGTGTGTGTGTGTGTGTGTGTGTGTGTGTGTCTGTGTGTGTGTGTGTGTGTGTCTGTGTGTGTGTGCGCGTGTGTGTCTTGTGTCTGTGTGGTGTGTGTGTGTGTGTGTATGTGTGGTGTGTGTGTGTGTGTGTGTGTGTGTGTTGTCTGTGTGTGTGTGTGTCTGTGTCTGTGTGTGTGTGTGTGTGTGTGTGTCTGTGTGTGTGTGTGGTGTGTGTGTGTGTGTGTCTGTGTGTGTCTGTGTGTGTGTGTGTCTGTGTCTGTGTGTGTGTGTGTGTGTGTGTGTCTGTGTGTGTGTCTGTGTCTGTTGTGTGTGTGTGTGTGTGTGTGTGTGTGTGTCTGTGCTGTGTGTGTGTGTGTGTGTGTCTGTGTGTGTGTGCGGCGTGTGTGTGTG
>NW_024879835.1:0-5000 GCF_900700415.2 Clupea harengus | reverse complement strand
ACATATGAAACTTAAAGGACCAATGTTGTGAATCTAGAGAGGAACACATATGAAACTTAAAGGACCAATGTTGTGAATCTAGAGAGGAACACATATGAAACTTAAAGGACCAATTTTGTGTATCTTCATGTGGTTTAGCTGTTGTTTCTCTGTCTGCTTATTGAAGCCCAATCAGATGCCACTGCCTCTCTGTGTATGGGGCCATACGCTACAGAACAAATGTACACAACAGCTGTTCCACGACTGTCCACTAGAGGGCGCTAAAGGAACATTAATGTTAGACATTCTACAGATGGAATGGTGAAGGGCTCTTGAACTTACAATTTCACCTCACTCTCTTCAGTACTCAGGATGACTGGGATTAAAGGTCTTACTGTATGACGTCTTACTTTAATCTCATTTTTATCTTTAGGGAAGATTTAAAGATGTTTAGCTTTGTTTAGCACTGGTTTAGCTCTGGCTCTTTGACTTGCCGTTCCTAGTGAATAATGAGAATTGTATATTTTAAGAGAAATGTGCAGACGTTTGGCTTACATGATAGTTGTTTTCCTTCATTTCTTAGTGTATCGAACTCTTTAAATTTAGAAATGGTTTGATTTGAATCCAAATAAAGTATGCTATTTTCTGAGCAGTGCCTACGTGTTTGGTGTGAGGTAGGGGAGACCTTGTTAGGTCATGTATTCCTAACTGTTAAATATTCTTGTGCCAAATTTCCAAATCTCTAAATAGTACTTTATACAGTGTTGTTTTGTGTGAATCTGTTTTTGGATGTGAGCACTAATACAGCAGTTATGCTTTAGCCAGGTGTGCACTAATACAGCAGATAGACTTCAGGCAGGGCTGATACAGGAGAGGTATTTTATTATTGAAATGTGTTCTCTAGTCACTATGGGCCAGTAGAACCCTTTCTATAGCCACTATGGGCCGGGTAGAACCATAGATATATATAAAGGCTAGATGTCTCGTCCGCGTTGCCGGCCAACGGAGTCGAACGTCCGCACATGGCGGCCATCTTGCCCCGGTCAGTTCGCTCACCCATAACATTGTGTTGGTATTAGTATGTACTTTTTAAATAACCATAACTTGCTCAATTTTCAACGGATTTACAAATGGTTTGGTTTCTTGCAAATGTTATTAACGTGGTTATAATTTTGGATATGTTTAAGAAAATAACATAATTATTCATAAGTATGCAGTGTCATAACTACATCTCCGACGTTTATAACAAACCAACCCGTTTAAAAATCGGTTGAAAATTGAGCAAGTTATGGTTATTTAAAAAGTACATACCAATACCAACACAATGTTATGGGTGAGCGAACTGACCGGGGAAAGATAGCCGCCATGTGCGGACGTTCGACTCCGTTGGACGAGACATCTAGCCTTTTTATATATATATAAGTATATATATATATATGAGTAGAACCCATTCTCTAGTCACTATGGGCCAGTAGAACCCTTTCTCTAGTCACTATGGGCCAGTAGAACCCTTTCTCTGTCACTATGGGCCAGTAGAACCCTTTCTTTAGTCACTATGGGCCAGTAGAACCCTTTCTCTAGTCACTATGGGCCAGTAGAACCCTTTCTCTGTCACTATGGGCCAGTAGAACCCTTTCTCTAGTCACTATGGGCCAGTAGAACCCTTTCTCTACAGTCTCTGCTGTCTGTACCTGTAGTGTCGGCTGTTCTGTGTTCCTTCCTGTGGTTCCACACAAACTGCAGCCTCACACAGTGGTCCAGAATGTCACATTTTATTCCAGCAAAATAAATCCCTTTACAAAATGGACACAAGTCTCTCAGTAGGTGAAGAAAATTAATTCATCATGAAGTCATGCGAAAGACAAACTCTTGCCCAAACCCCCCCACCCCCACCCCAGTGTCGTGCCTCTACAGGGGCTCGTAGAAAAGAAGTGTACCCCCACAGCAGGCCCCCACCACAGCAGTGTACCCCCACAGCAGGCCCCCCCCCCCCCACACAGCAGTGTACCCCCAGCGCAGCAGTCTGGAGTACATCTGGCCTGCTCTGGGCGTGGCTCTGGTTCCGACTCACACTAAGCACGACACAACAGGAGATTGAATCTTCAGTGGTTGTGTTTCATAAGTACAGCCTTGGGCATTGTGCTGTTTCATTGTGCTTCCCCTTAGTGTTTGTGCCCAGGGTTCCTGTGTGTGCTGGATAAACCCTTAAAATATTGTTCCAAAACACTGGCCCTACAGAACTGTGCTAAATCATCCTGTTCAAGAACACCGGCCCTACAGAACTGTGCTAAATCACCCTGTTCCAGAACACCGGCCCTACAGAACTGTGCTAAATCACCCTGTTCCAGAACACCGGCCCTACAGAACCGTGTTAAATCACCCTGTGTCAGAACACTGGTCCCACAGAACTGTGCTTCTACATACAGAACCCTCTCATTCTCTCCTGCTGTGCTTCTAAACGTCTCTCTCTCTCTCTACACACACCCAACCACAGCTACACTGACCCAACTCTGAACCCCACCCTCCAATGTGCTTTGTTCCTCTAACTACTTGGGTGCCCATATCACAGCGCCACCTACAGGCCTGGAGTGCCACTGCGGCTCTTCATATGGATTTGCTTTTACTGAGCCTGTAACTGAATGAATTTCCATAAAACAGCGCCCCTTATAAGCCTTGTGTTCTACAACAGCTCTTCATGTGGAAGTGCTTCAGCTGTGCCTCTAGCTACATGGGTGCCCAGCACACAGCACCACCTGCAGGCCTGGTGCCCCACTGCAACATAACATATGCTTAGCATGCTTTCCACTGTGATGCTGAGTCCAAGCCGGATCCACCCCAGGGTGAGCAGAGAGAGGGTGGGAGGAGAGAGGAGAGAGGAGAGAGGGTGAGCAGAGAGGAGAGAGGGTGAGCAGAGAGAGGGTGAGAGGGTGAGCAGAGAGAGGGTGAGCAGAGAGGAGAGAGGGTGAGCAGAGAGAGGGTGAGCAGAGAGGAGAGAGGGTGAGCAGAGAGGAGAGAGGGTGAGCAGAGAGGAGAGAGGGTGAGCAGAGAGAGGGTGAGAGGGTGAGCAGAGAGAGGGTGAGCAGAGAGGAGAGAGGGTGAGCAGAGAGAGGGTGAGCTGAGAGAGGGTGAAAGACTAAGAGCTGTTTTTAGATGAGCCGTGTGCACACACACATCTGACTCCGACGCCCTCAGCTCTGCATGAGATTCTGACTCAACATCACACCAGCAAGCACACAGGAGTATGTGTGTGTGTGTGTGTGTGTGTGAGGGTGTGCAAGTCTTGGGTAAACTTTATCATACATTCTTTTGCCCCTGTGTGTGTGAGTGTGAATGACAGACATGTTTACAGACAGCAGCCATAGCCCATCAGAGACACATTTGGTTGTCAGCTATGCTTAAATAGGTCTCCTTGATGGGTGTTAGTAATGTGTTTCCTTATGGTAAAACATTAACACTGCCCGGAGTTAGCATCAACACTGCGTTAGCATTAACACTGTCTGGAATTAGCATTAACCCTGCCCGGTGTTAGCATTAACACTGCCCGGGATTAGCATTAACACTGCCCAGTGTTAGTAAGGTGTTTCTTCATGATGAAACAGTAACTGTATGACATTCATGATACCTGAAGCAAAGCAAATCAATAAATGTACATTAAAGTCTCAGGTCATCGATACACCTGCATGGCCAATGGGACATTCAGCGGTTAATGTAAACTCTGCAAGTATGTCACAACCCTCCTGGTTGGTTACTATGGAAACAATTAATGTAAACTGTGCTCCCACACACTCTCTCATGGTGTTTACTGGTTGGTTACTATGGTAACAAATGATGTGGATCATTATGATAAACGCAGTCACGACTGGTTGGAGAGGCTTCATGTTCAAATATTGGTTCTGATGGGAGGAAAAATACTTATATAAGTATAAATATCTGAGTCAATCAGAACAAACCATGACAGAAATCATAACACCATCTCAATAGCATGGGCATAAAAGCACATCAAAGGTGTTGTTGTTGTTGTTGTTGTTGTTGAGTGCTCATTGACACAGATGTACTACCCTGCTATCTTTTGATCCAGGCACTCTAATGAACCTCAGCATGGTCACTCACTCGCCACCCTCTGTGGAAAATGGGCATTCTGAATCACCACTCTCTGTGGAAAATGGGCATTCTGAATCACCACTCTCTGTGGAAAATGGGCATTCTGAATCACCACTCTCTGTGGAAAATGGGCATTCTGAATCGCCACCCACTGTGGAAAATGGCCATTCTGAATCGCCACCCTCTGTGGAAAATAATCTTGCATGTACCCCAAAATCCCACATACCCCAAAAAACCCTCTTTTACATGTTGACCTTATTGTATAGTGTTTCAGTGGAGGGACAACTATATTCTCAGTGTAGGAATGGATGGAGAGAAAAGCACAAGCATCAGTGTCGACGGGACCGGACTAGAGGAGTGTTCGTTAGAGAGCAGAGATAACTGCAGATGGCCATCAGTGTCGACGGGACTGGACCAGACTGGTCCAAAGAGACTTACAGACAACCTGCAGTGATGGGGAAGCTGCACTGAACACTGAACACTGAACACTGTCTGAAATCTTCACAGAATGGAGCTGGGCTGGATTTCTACTGGGCTCATCTGACAAACTCTCTTCACTTCTCTCTTCTGTCCATTCCCCTGGTCTCTCCTCTCCTCTTCTCTTCTCCTGCTTCAGGCTTCATCCAGCTGCTTCACCATGTGCTTTAGTCCCCTCTTGTCAGGTCAGGAAGTCTCACACACACAGACAGACACAACAAACACATTCCTGACTGGAAGGACATTAGGCAGGATTTGCCTTGCTTATTTGTTTGTTTGTTTGTTTGTTTGTTTCCTCTTCCGTGTGGACAGTTTTAGAAAATCAAAGGTGTGCGTGCGTGTGTGTGTGAAAGACTGACAGAAAGCACCATTTTATTTTTCGATTGTCTGAATCCTCTTCAGAAGGAGAACAAACAGTCACCTCCTCACTGTGGCTGAGGGCC